>NC_056739.1:923916868-924216868 GCF_019279795.1 Protopterus annectens
AGGGCTACATTTTGTCTAAAACTAAAATGGGAATATTGCAACATGAAATAGCAAGTAAACCTTCTTTCAGCCGAGGAACCAAATTACTTACAGCACCCAAACACCAACAGACAGGCAGACTCAAACATACACACTTGTGTGCATATCCACATGTAACTGCCCGACACAAACACCCCCAACCACCCAACCCCACACAAGCCCCCCCATGCCCATACACTGAGGGGATATACACACACACACACACACACACACACACACACACACACACACACACACACGTGCACACATATGCACACATGCTCACACACATGCCCCCACGCACACACACACACACACACACACACACACACACACACACACACATTTTACAGGATATAATTATTGAGTGTTACATCATGGTGAGCATACCTGCTTACCAAGCATCTCTGTGTCCTTAAATGCTTATGTTGTGATACTATTAAATTCTGCCAGCTTAAACAAACTAAATTCCCTTTAATGGTTTAGCTCATCATCACGCCAGTGCTGCCCTAACTAAAGACTACAGTGACACAATGAGTAGCTAAGTCATTACAGATTAACAAGACAATGTCCCCCAGATTGTGTCATCCTCTTCTTGTAGAACTTTTATATGTATGTTCTGTAACTCTGCCGTAGTTATACTGAAAACAAAAATAATTTCAAAAAACTCCTCCACTCCCATTTACTTACTTCTTGGTAAAGTAATTGTTCTGTCCCTGGCTAGCTTCATATCCTACCTTAACCTTCTATGAAAGCTTGTAACAACTCCTTTCTATACTCTTAATCAATGTGTGTTTACTGTACTAGCCACTGATTAATGTAACCAAATGACTGGACAAAATGTCGTTTCAACTGCATTGTTTATTGTAACACACTGTGCTCCTTATAGTGTATTTACTCTTTGCTCCTTTCTTGGCCTTGAAACTGTACCTTATTAACTTTTTGACTCTGTACGGTAGTTTACTAACACGTGTATTGTATTTACTGTATTTGCTGTACTAATCTTTGCAGAGCTTTTCTCCCCGGGCCTCCACTGAAAATTGGATCCATGCCCAGTCAGGATTTCCCTCTAAACAAATGTAAAATAAATAAAATAAATAAATAAATAAAATTATTTACTCCATTACTGGAAAATGAGGTTAGATTGTAGAAACGAAACTGAAACAGAAAGAATAGTAACTTAATCCAACTGTGAAGGAAGTAAGAGGACACAAAAACTTTAACGTTATCATTCTGATGCTTTTGGTTGTAAAACTAGCCGAGTCAAGTCTCAGAGTTTAGATTTGTTGTCTGTGTCAACAAATCACTTTATTTTAAGGACAGGTGTTTTCTAACAAATTTGTCTGAGTTTATGAGGTAGCTTCTGTGCTTAAAAATAGAGCCTTTAATGTTGCCTGCAGTAAGATATCACAATAAAATTGATATATTCTTTGCCAGTATCCACCCCCACAGAGTTCCTCCTGCTTCTGGAAGGGAAAAGAAGTCAGATCTGGGACGAATTTATGGGTGCTCACCCAGTCATCAAGGTTTGCTTTAAAGGCAGTTTTGATATCTATCTATCTAGCTACATATTTATTTTTTTACCGTTTGTTAACTAGGACAGAGCACTGCTCTAGATGGGCCATTTTCAGGCTCAGCCATGGATAAACTACAGTACCAGGTGGTAATAAACTGAACTGAGTTATGAGTGCATTATAGTGTAAAATGGAATATATAAAACAATAAAATAACTGGTCAAGATAAAGTGGATTAGTATTGCACTTAAAACAGTTGGTGTTAGTTGTAAGATATATAGCTATATACAGAATATTTATGGAGGATCGAAGGATGGAAGCAGAAAAAGCTGTTGCGAGGGAAGCATAAGAAGGGGATATGGGGTGGGTATGAGAGGGAGATATGGCAGGATGTTAAAGGAGGGGATTATGGTGGGTAGTGTGATGTTAGAAGCTCTTGAAAGATTTAAGCAGTAATTATAGAGTGGAAGTTTAATGTGCTCAAAGGAGACTTTCCAGGATATCTGTAACAGAAGAGTATTCCAGTGGGAAGGAAGTACTGAGTAATAAACCTGTCCCTAGAGCATGTGTTATTTATTTGTTGATGGAGATTTCCTTAACAACATGGAACTGTGGACATAAATCATGATGCAGGAGTCTATAGGAGACTGTGTATAGGGTAGATCTTCAAGTCTATGTAAGTGACCGCCTCTGGTCTGGTGATCTTTGTATATGTGAACCTCTGGGGGGTTGTATCCGCATAATGTGTTTGGATAGACACATACTAAAAGGGCATAAGAGCCTGTAACTGATTTGTTCAGGGCAGAGTATGGAAGAATGATAATTTATTTTGATCTGGGTGAGATGCCTTTAGCTACTAATTAGGTTGATAGAATGATTTCCTGACTATTGTTGCTCTGCGGTGGGCAAGGAATAGGGAGTCGTCTATGAAAGTGACCATATCAGCCTGGAATGGGGTGTTGTCTATGAAAGTGACCATATCAGCCCAAAATGGGGTGTTGTCTATGAAAGTGACCATATCAGCCTGGAATGGGGTGTTGTCTAGATCTGTTTACTAAAAGTGGCTCTTTTACACTTCTTCATATTTGATTTAACCTGTTTCTAACATGCCATTGAGTTGTGTGCTTTAGTTCCTGCTGTAACAACATATTATAGGATGCTGAATGAATGGGAATGCCCTGAATACAGTCATTAAGAAATTTAGTTAGCCATATATCTGGGATCATGGTTTAAAAATCTGAGAAGTAGAGGTTGAACAGAAGAGATCCCAGTACTGTGCCCTGGGGAATTCCACTAATTGTTTCTGGATCACAGGAAATCGGTCTAGAGACAATTGGGTCTCTGACAAATATTAAATCTCCCCCACCACTTCTATCAGGTCTGAATGTATCATAAGAAATGAAACCCATTACAGAGGGAGTGCTGTCTTTATAATGGAGCCAGGTTTCTGTTACAAACAGACGTGGATGTGTTCAAGTTGCAGGAGATCCTTGAGATTCAGCAATTTATTATTAATTCTTCTGGCACTGAGCAAAACAACTCAGATGTGGACCAGAGTGCAATTTACTAAATACCATTTTGTTATGCTGGAATATCCAAAGGTGGACTTTGCATAAAAAAAAAGCACTATAGGGGAAGTAGCGGCTTTAGCCAGTATGCAGAATCCATGGAATGAAAGGTGCAGGCCAGTCCTGGTGAAGCAAGTTGGGCGTTAGATCATCCTGTCTACAGCTGACACATACTGGATTCTTCTGGAATTATTACAGCTCCATTGCCAGTTGTTAAAGCCAATTATCCTTCCTTTGTATCTGGGAATCTTTCTGGGAAGGCATAGGATTCCACTTGAGTCCAGAATCATTTGTATATTTAAGGCATGTATAACTTACCTAAAGTATGTCTCTCTGCATATCCTTCTGGGCTGAGTACCTCAAGTCACTCACTCCTACATGAGCCATCACCTCGTTGTAGGCTTATTTATCCAGAGGGACTGTAGAGCCCTTCTGACATCATGGGTCTTGCACAAGAATACAGTTGACTGTCACCCTATCTTTGTCCTGCATAGTGAGTGCAGAGTCAATGTGCCTGATAATGGAGTCAGCAATGATTAGGACATTTCTACTTAGACATGAAGACTTCTTGGCAGTGGAAGGTTTGCAGTCTACAGCCTAACGACTCACTGCCTTATCAGAGTGTGAGGGAGTTGCATTTTAGATTGCTGATGAGGCTCTTTAGACCTGATTTTTGGAAGTCTGGGGAGTGATTTTTTTATAACCTCAGGATTTTTGGTTTAGTTTAATCTAGTGGAGTTATGGATGAGTTTATATGTTGTTCATAGGTTCATAGGTTGGTACTAGGCTATCGGCCCTAGGGCCTATACAAGCCTAATCATAACAATTTCCTGGCTATTTCTTCCCACAATATTTACTTCCCTGGACCCCTGTCTATCAGGGCGACTGACGTGATCCCCGGGGTGAATTTCCTATCTCCCATCCAATTGTCAAGGTTCCCTTTGAAGAGAGCCAAAGAAGCGCTCTGCTTGACATGTATTTTCAGTCTATTCCAGAGTCTGTGGAGTCCCTGGGTCAGGAACCTATCCCTCCAGCATGTTTTGTTCATTGTAATGACAAGGTTTAGATCCCTGGAGCATGTGGCTATGAGGGATTGGGATTTCCTTAAGTGTAGCATGTCCAACAACTCTGGGTTTTACATGGCCGTGTATGTTAAGCAGAGATTGCCTCTGAGTAGACGATATGCGACAGAGTATAGCTGGAGTTTTTTTAGATGGTCAGCATAGGTCATCTCTTTTAGGCCTGTGATTCTTTTAGTGAGGTATTTCTGCTGCCTTTCCAGTTGTTGCAGATGTCTTGAGAGGTACATACCAAACGGGGTGTTGTATTCTATAATGGGTCTAATGAGGGATGAGTACAGTGGGACAATGACCTACTTTTTTCTGGATGAAAAGCCCTTAGTGATGAGGTGTGTATATATTTACACACACACAGACATATATATATATATATATATATATATATATATATATATATATATATATATATATATATATTTATACACACATACACACACACACACACACACACACACACACACACACACACACACACACACACACACACACACACACACACACAATGATTATTAGGAAGTTGTCAAGAAATGCTTGGACTAGATGATATGCTTTTATATTGGACAAAGGAAATTTCAAAACAGAACTCACAGTAAGGGTAGTAATACACCAGAATATACTTCTTTTATAGTGAACACAAGCAGACAAAGTTGATGCCTTTAGAAAAGGCCAGGAAAAGTGAATGGGCATTTGAGACAAGTGAGACATTTGAACCTCCCATACTCCAGATAATGGTCTGAAATATTTGGAGTCTGGCAATCTGCCACCATTTCACTTAAAAGACTTTCTAACTTATTTTGTTAGAAACCAGTTGCTCATAATTACATTTCTGGATATCTGTTCATGGTTTTTATATTATCTTGGATTCTGTTTTGGCTTGCTGTCTAGGGGGGTTGTCTTTTAAGCTTGAAATTCAAAATTCTGAAATGAAAAAAGAATAAACAAAAAGCCTAAAATGTAAAATAAATTAATACATTTCTGACTGTGACAGAAATTATTTACTGTGCTGCAGGTTTTACTTCCCACCTCATTCCTTTTATTCAGAAGGCCATGTTATGTTAGATGCAAGGAAATGCTTGATTTCCATTCGTAGACAGTTAACAATTGCTTTCTTAAATAATTTTTGGACCCCATGCCTGTTAACTATCTGGCTGATTACCCTAGTCCTGCTCATTAGAGAGTTAACTGTGTCAAGGCCATCATATAAGCAGCTATTAGATGATTTTTGCCATGGGAAGCACTCCAGAAGTAGTTGTATAATGTGCACAATGTTAAGGTATTACTTACCTCTGTGGGTGATGTAGCCCCCTTGTGAGCAAATGGTTCATGTTAGGTGTCCAGTGTCTGTGAAGGATTTCTTGTATCAATGCATCACATATTGATGGCCATCAGTGCATTATAGAAGGCTATTCGCAGGTGCAATCAGTGTTTTATAGGAGGCTGTTCAGAAGTGTCATCCTTGCATTATAGAAGGCTGTTTACAGGTGCCATCAGCATATCCTAGGGTGGTGGTCATGTGATACCATCAGTGCAGCAGGTAATGATTGTCACAGCTGCCATCAACTTGTCATGAGAGGCCATTCCCATTGTCATCAATGCATCATAGGATGATGGTCAGAGATGCCATCAGTGCAGCATTGGAGGATAGTCAATGATGCCATAAAAAGTAAAAATGTTATAAACAGCTGCTCAAGTAGCGTAATAGCTATGGGCTTCTATCCGATAGACAGCATGGTTTCAGAAATGGTTTTAGCACAACCACCACTATACTGTCTGCATCTAACACTATCCATAGCACTTAGAATGATGGCCTTTTTACAGACAGAATTTTTGTGGACATGATCCATGTATTTGAAACTGTTGACCACACAATTCTGCTTGCTAAGCTACAAAAATTTAACTTGGGAGAAAATGTCATTGCCTGGCTCCATAGCTACCTTGATAGTAGGACCTTTCAGATTTTCTCCAACAGTCAGCTATGCACTAAAGGAACACACAACATGGTGTCCAGCGAGGCTGTGTTCTAGGCCCATTACTATTTTCTTTATTCATTAATGATATTACTGACGATTTACTGGAACTTAATCTTACCTCTGTGCAGGTGATTTTTTATTACTCCATGCAAGCAGATGTCCCGATGTTATATCATTTCAACTCCAGCAATTTTTCTCTGAGCTTTGCCAGTTATCTAAACAAAACAAACTCCAAATTAACCACAATAAAACAATGTTATACTTTTACCCCCCCCCCAACAGCCTTGCGACTTCCTGCTTACTGTAGTACAATAATAGCCATATTTTTCCTTTTGTAATTGAGTACAGATACTTAGGCCTAAATCTTGACTTTTTGTTAAGCTTTACAACCCTCACTGATAATATCATTAACAAAGTCCTCTCACAACTAAAACTCTGCTGTAGGATATCATATTTACTATCTTCTGTTTCCTACACAGCACTGGTCACAACTGTCTTTCTCCCTAAACTAGAATATTGTACTGTCTTTATGCTCTGCTTATAACACTCAAAGGATACACGTGAATGAGAGTAAAATTGCCAAATTTGCCATACTTGCTGACACCCGCATTCACCACCTTCTAAATGACTTAAATTGGATACCCATTACTGAAAGGCCCACTTATCTTCTATGCACCTTACAATGTAAAATTCTAAATTAGGGTTACTGTCCCCCTCTGAAAAGAAAACTCCCAGTCAGGGAACAGTCCTGCTCCCTAAGGAATACCCATAAGAACTTATTGCCACTCAACCAGTCTGCATATAAAACAGTCATTGGTGAAAGAGCCTTATCACAAGTAGGCCCAGCTCTCTGGAACAAACTACCAGCTGAAGCAAGGTGTTAACTTTTACTAAGTTTAAGAAGTCGTTTTCTGAGTACCTCTTCAAGGAAGTTGCTTGCAAATACTTTAGGGATAATGGGTAAACATGCTCTACGGCTTACAGTTCCAGAAATACTCACTGTGCCAGCTTTTTCCTCTGTCATTTATCTCTTCTTACTGATGTGTTCTCCTCTTGTTTTAGATCTTTCTCTGTGAATCTTTATTTTTTTCTCACTCCCATTTGAATTTTTTCAAGGAAGTTCAGTTTTTGACCTTTATGATGCAATTTCATTTAGTCAAACTGTATTGCAACCCATGTAAACTGATAAGGCCCGATGGAAATCTGGAGCTTTATTAGACATGTATAAAAACTGTTTTATATTATACTTTACAAATGCTGTGTAATAACTGTAAATGCATTTTCTAAGGTTTTGCAGCTATGTAAATTTAACAATATGTCATATTTGAAGTGTATAACTTAAATTTACTTACAATGTTTACTGGGTTTGAGCCCAAATCATGGCTGAAAGGAGTTTCCTGACCAGTCTGCCTACCTGGTTACCAAATAGTAAATGCATAAATATCATTGGGTATTGTTATGGATGCCATCTATATGTCACTGGAGGCTGTCTATAGGTGACAGTGCATAATGGCAGGATGGTTACTGATGCCATCGGAATGCTATGGGAGGCCACAATCATATCTCTCAACTGTCCAGTGTCTTGCAGAATGTCCAGATTTTTGGCTCATATTTTCCTCATAAAATTTGCAGTTTTCAGGCAAATCACTGAGGAGTGAAGTCACTAAATAATGACAGACATTTAAATTTCAGGCTTCATATTCTTCAGGAAAATGCATATTAATGCTAAGCGTGTTATTCTAGCAACTTTATAAGTTTATAAGAGTGGTATTTAAAATGTGTCCTTATTTTTGAGCCTTTGTACCCCCCCCCCCCCATTATTTTTGACTCTGTTCAGAATTCCTGGGTTAAGAGGTTGAGAGGAATGGTCATGATATACTAATGGCATCAGTATATAAAGGGAGGCTATCTGTGTATCATGGTAGGATGGTCAGTGATGCCATAAGTGTATCATAGGGTATGGTCATAGGTTTCCTAAATGTATCAAAGGGTATGGTCACATATGCCAACAGTGCATTATGGATGGCTATTCACAAGTGGCATTACTGCATTTTGGGAGGATGTAGCACATGTGAGAGAATGGCATAGGTGCCATAAGTGTATCATGGGAAGTTGCTCTCAGATGCCATAAATGTATTTTGGAGGATGGTCACAGTTGCCATAAGTGTGTCATGGAAGATGGTCACAGATGTCATCAGTACATTGAGGAGGCTATTCATAGGTACCATTAATGCATCATGGGAGTATGGTTACATACGTAATCAATGCATTACAAGAGGATGATCACAGATACCATAAGTGCAGCATGGAGGATGGACACATGTTTCATCAGTGTATTAAGGGAAGATGGTTGCAGATTTCTAAGTGCATCATGGAGGATGGTTATAAACAGACAAACCATAAATATGGACCAACATTGGTAGTTAATGAGAAATGTGACTTCACTATATACAATTATAGTAGTGTAGAAATAACTCAAGAATGAGCAAATTTACTTGAAAGAAGTTTGAATTTTGTTCCTAGTAAAAGAGAAAATGTTCGAACCCTGACACAACTTAAACTATTCTCAAGAAAACTCAATTTGAGTTTCCAATTTAAAGACAGTGAATATAACCAGGGAAATTACTTGAAAACCCAGTACATTTATTCCTGTCACTCACCCTGTAGTAAACGTTTATGAAAAAATGTGTGAATGGCAGATAAGGAATGTTCTTAACAGAAATTTTGACGGGTCTAATGACAATTTAAATAAGGATGAGATGTAGTCGTTAAAAGAAACTATTTTGAATAAATCAGTCAGGGTGATGAAACCAGATAAAGGAAGGGGGCTGGTAATAATGGATGACGTAGACTACAGTGATAGGATGTATTTAATATTATTTACAGATACATATGAGGAAGTATCAAATAATGAACTTAATATAGTTTATAGAAATGTTAACTTAATTCTAGAACAGATGCTTTTAAACCATCAGCTTACACCTCAAGAACATGCATATTTGACTGTAGCTCACTCTAGAATCCCAACAATATTCAGGATTCCTAAGATCCATAAAAATATACAAAATCCCCCCTTCGACCTATTGTTGATGCTACTGGGTCCATCACCTATACTATTGCTGAGTTTGTAGAGCATCATCTTAAGAATTCCTTGGTTAGCTGCAAACATATATAATAAAGAATCATGGGATTTTCTTAGTAAAATACAAAACGATGTATATTCAGATGACTTAATGTTGGTCACTATTGATGTATGTGATTTGTTTTCAATAATAGTGCATGAAGAAGGGATGGAATTATTTTTTTAATTCATTTTGCAGAACATGGATTTTTCCAGAAGAAAGGCTGGTATTTTGAGAGAGTTAATGGAGCTAGTGTTAGAAAACAATTATTTTATTCATTTATTTATTTATTTATTTGCAGTTATTTTATCAGGATAGTCCATTGGGCCTAGAAGAACCTGTTTTCAATGGAGTCATGGGGAGAAAAGCTCCAAAACAAAACAACAATTACAACAAGTTTACAATAGAAGTTTTTGTAATAGTAAGTACAAAAGTATTAGTATGAAATGCATTAAAGCATGCAATATCTAATGGAAAAATGACAATCAAAGTTTAGGTTATATTAGTTACAGATAAAATATTTAATTTACAGAGACAACTTCTGAAAGAAAAAGTATCAGCATTGTAAGTTAAGAGTAGGTTGTTTATGCATGGATCGGTTCCTGCTAGAACCATGTATGGAGTCAGAGAAGACTGAGATGGAGAGAGGAGAGGAGGTTAAGAGGGGTGGGAGCAGGAGCATTCCCACTGAGAAATTAGGTGTGAGTGAAGTGAGTTTTTGAAGGAAGAGAGGTTTGTGGTGGTACGGATGGATGGAGGCAGTGAGTTCCATTGGTGTGCAAGGGCAAAAGATAGGAGATTTTTGTCTAAGGGGCGGGTAGGTTTATGGAGTTCTATTAGGTTTTGATTGTCAGTAATTAATAGTCTGTCAGGGAGGTGCATTTTGAAGGTTGAGGATAGGGAGGGGCAAAGGGAGGGGTTGAAAATAAGTTTATGGGCATGGGTAAGTTGAATAAAGGAGAGATAATTGGGAATCTCTAACAAATTTAGTTGACGAAGGGCTAGACAGTGATGGGTAGAAGACTTTTGGCTTGTGGCAAACTTTGCAATTTTGTAATAGCAAGAGGAGAGTTTTATCTTGAGAGAGGATTGTAGGTTTGTTAGAAGTGCAGAACCATAAAGAAGACAAGGGATGAGATATGTGGTAGCGAGAATAAACTTAGTAGAAGGAGTAAGGTAATGATTATGGTGATATAGCATGCCAAGTTTTTGGTGGTTTTTTTATATTTATTTGTAGGTGAGAGGTGAATTTGAGCTGGTCATCAATGAGGACACCTAGTAGTTTAGCCTCAGATACTAATTCGAGAGATGTGTTGTTATGGCTTTTGATGGAAAATAAATTTTGTCAGTGATGGTTGTTTTAGTAGGGGTAAATAGCATTACTTTGGTTTTTGAGGCATTGAGTGCTAGGTGATTATCTAGCATCCATTGTTGCATCCATTGTTCTATGGTAGAGGAAGCTTCTTGTGTGAGCTTTATCAGTGTGGGGATGGAGGTGGCAGAACAGATTATGGTTGAATTATCGGCATATTGGATGAGTTTTGCATTGGGGATTGAGTGATGGAAATAATTTATAAATATATTGAAGAGGAGGGGACCCATTATGGAACCCTGGTGGACTCCAGTGGGGGTATCGAGGAAGGGAGGAGGTAGCTATTTTCCATTTGACTGCTTGGCGTTTATTTGAGAGATAACTATTGAACCAGTTAAGGGTGGAAAGGGATAAGTTTAGTTTAGAGAGTTTAGCTAGGAGAAGGTTGTGAGACATTGTATTGAAGGCCTTAGAGAGGTCAAGTAGGAGGGTGGATACTATGCAGCCAGAGTCGCAGGCTTTGTTAACAATTTCTAAGAAGGAAAGAAGGGCAGTGGTAGTACTGTGGCCGGGTCTAAGTCCATGCGGTGTTGGAGTAAGTAAGTGATTGTCAGTGAGGTAGGGAAGAAGTTGTAGATGGATGATCTTTGAAAATCAACTATTTAAACAAATAAAAGATGTGGCAATGAGCACAGGATGTACTCCCATATTTGCCAATATTGTGCTAGCTTAGTGGGAAAAGTTATATGTCTTTACTTCTAGATTCTCAGATAGCTGGGTGTTATAAGGTTGATTTGTGGACGACATCATCATTTTTTGGAAAGAAGGGGTGACACAGCTACAAGAATTTTTTGATTACATCAGTAATACAACACATTATTTAAAATTCACTATGGAATATGATTTAGACATAATTAATTACTTGGATGTTACTATAAGTAAAGATAAAGAGAACAAAAGATTTGTTTCTAACTTATTCCATAAACCAACATACTCTAATACTTTATTTCATTTTAAGAGCAGTCACCCACTACATCAGAAAAAAGCTTTGGTAAAAGGACAGTGTGCCAGAATAGCCAGAATGGTTACAGAAGAGGAAACCTTCCTTGACCAATGTAGAACATTATAAGAGATGTTAACAAAAAG
Organism: Protopterus annectens; assembly: GCF_019279795.1. Taxonomy (NCBI): domain Eukaryota; kingdom Metazoa; phylum Chordata; order Ceratodontiformes; family Protopteridae; genus Protopterus; species Protopterus annectens. The sequence continues at coordinate 923,928,598 of NC_056739.1, forward strand.
GGGTTACCCCATTAATTTTATCAATATGATATTTGATGATGTAAAAGTAAAGAGGAGACAAGGCATATATAAACCATTACTGGGGATTACAAATGGAATGGATGTGTCCAGCCAAATAGGAAAACAAAGGGAATTGGGGAATAAAGTCTGTGTTATACTATTTAGCAAAGACTTTTACCCCATTTGTAAACTTCTAGAAAGTACGGGATTTATTCCGAACAGATTCCGATTACCTTAAAGTTGTTGGTGACCAGCCTAAAATAGTATATGAAAAGGAATCTAATTTCAAGCAGCTGCTAGAAAGTTCTAAGGATATGAGAGTAAAAGGGAGAGAATGGGGAAGTGCGGGTCCTGTGCACAATGTGTGAACATTCTTGGGGGCAATAGTGTGAAAATTTAATGTTACAAAGATGTTTTTGTTCCACACAAATACAATTGTTATAGCAAAGCAGTGGTCTATTTAGCTATGTGTCAGTCATGCGATGTATTTTATACAGGAAAAACAAAAAGGGGACTAAGGGATAGAATCTATCAGCATATGTATGACATCAGAAAAATGGATTGTAAAAATGCCCTTTATAAACATATTTCTGTGAACAAAGACCACTATTTTAGGTACTGTGTAATAGATCATTGTGATTTGGGATCTGGGTGGTGGGGGTCCCAGTGATGATTTTGTGGAATACCTAGAATTTTAATGGATTTTATGCACTAATGCAACAGAATTTCCTGGTTTAAATGAAAATGTATCTCCAAGTTGTGTCATAAAGTTCAAAGCAATTTTTTTATATAGGATTGTGTTTACATACAAAAGTTTTTTATGTGTAACAAGTTTGTAGGAATGTAGGGCATTATTAGTAGCTTTTCTGGCTTTGTATTTTTAATACTGTGTATCACAAAAGCATGGTACATTGAAAAAGGAAAGAGAATTGAACTGAAGGAGTTAATTCTGTGCTTTGGTAGGAAGTTACACAATTATATTTTAATGAGTGAAGATATTTGATTGGAAGGATGTTTAATGTCACATGATTTTAGAATGTATTTAAACTGGCGGCTAATATTTTTTATTCATTCTGATGAAGTCCATACTACGGGGACGTAAGTGCTAAATTGTGAATAAAAAGTGTGGTTTTCTGCATCACCGTGGTCCTTTTCCTTGGAATTCTCTATATCGTATATATGTTTGAGCATGCTGTAGGTGAACTGATTTGAATACTGAGTTTATGATTAGTATGCCATATGTAATGTATTATGATGTTTTTCTTTACACCATTGTCCTCGTATGTAATGTCTTGTAAAATATGTCTTCATTCACAATTATTTTGACGTGAATTATGTATGTTTGCACTCTTTCTTGGAGATGCTTTTCCTAAGACTTCACTGAAAATGAGAACTTCCTATCTGAACATTCACTGTCAACAAATGGAATGAAATGTAATAAAATTAAATGAGTAAAATGTGCAGCATCTTGCAGCCTCACATAATGTTACTTGCCCCTGCCTCTTTAAGCATAAAGAGTTAGCAACACTATCTACTTCAGTTTCCATGTGCAATATAAATATGGAAAAATAAGAATAAAAGGGTAATTGTCTTCAATTATAATATAAATATGGAGAAATCAGAATATAAAGGTAAAAACCTTCATTAAATTCCAGAATGTTAAGACTTAAAAGCAAAACACTGAAGGAATTTGTAAAATTGTTTAACTTGTTATATCAGAAGTGCTGTCATTAACAGTGATGCATGAATTGCAGTTTTGTGTGTGTGTGTGTGTGTGTGTATGTGTAGGCATGCATGCGCCTGCATCTTGGAGTACAATTTCTAATATGTGCTTGCACATGTGCACTTTTGCTAACACACACACACACACACACACACACACACACACACACACACACACACACACACATGTCTGTTATCTGTAGGCATGCATGTACCTGCATCTTGGAGTAAAATTTCTGATATGTGTTTGCAGACTTGCACTTTCTGTCTCTCTCTCTCTCTCACACACACACAAGCACACACCTGCACATGTCTCTTGGAGATTGCTGTGAGCATAAATATAAATATATTTTTTTGAACACGTGACAGTGCCTTTCTGTATGCCTTGCTTTTGAGATGGGTTCGTTGTCATCTCACTGCTAACATAGCTCTGTAAAGCTTTCTATCCTGTCAGCTAGGAAGATCACATGATCCTTTCGTGCTGCAACAGAGCATGTGCAAACCCATCTGGGCCACTGTGCTCTTCAATGCAACAACAAAAGCCAAGGAAATCTAAGCAGTTACACTGGAAACCTGCCAGTGGGGGGGCTTTTTCCCCCACCATTTTCTGTACGCATTCTTTTTACAGGAGGCTATCCCAGCTGGACTAAGGACTGTGGGATACAGTAGTTTACAGGTAAGCAGATGAGGGTCTTCTGGTGAGCATTATAAAAGCTATCTTTGTTTTTCACACAATGGCCACTGTCTGCCTTAGCTCTACAGGCAGACAGTGGATTAAAGCTACTGTCTCCATTTGATAAAGCTGTTTCTTTTATGTGGGAATTACTAGTGATGCTTCTATGTCTGCATTAAGAGAAGGCAGAGTATATTGTAGCCTAGAAGACATTTCGAAATGCAACTTGTTGAAATATGCTATTTTTTCAGTAATTTGTTGGTTAACACTGTAGCTGACATATTAAGCCAACATTAGATTTCTTCTACTTTAATAGATCATGGAGTTTGTGTTCATATTTAAGATGTCTTTTCTGCAGCTGTATTCAGTATTAACCATATATTGTAATTGCTCTTCCTTAATTATAAAGTATCACTGATGTTCATGCTGAGCTGTGTGTTAGGTATGCTTTCTCTATCAGTTTTTACCCATCCCCCTACTTACCAGTTGCACCTGAAGGAAGCCTTGACTCTAAGCATCCTTGATTTTCAATTAATGTGTTTTAGGATATATTTAATTTCTTTTGTTGTTTAATATTCAGGAGCATGTTTTGCAAAATAAATACAAATCTGCATGGGCCTAGCTGTTTGGTTTCATAGACTATTTGCTATCTGAACTCTGGCTTGGAAGGTATAGCATTAGGCAATGCTTAATATGTTGTTGCAAGGAACGCTTAATATGTTGTTGCAAGGAACTCAAGCTCACAACCTAGCCTTACCCTGGGTTATTCTGGCAGAATGTCAGGAGATATGTGACCTGTAATAGTTATTTATTTATTTTTTCCTGTATGAAGATTATGGGTTTCTGATTTCACCTTCCTCAAAAAAAAAGTTATATTAATGTAAGTGGATCAAAGGTGGCAGACACAGTAAACATGGCAAAATGTTTATTAAAAGAGGAATCAGTATTTTACACCTGGGTTATAGCACCAGAGGCACACTTTCTGCATTGTGGACACCTTTAAGGAGAAATGCTTGAAAAAATGCTAATTTCTAATAAATGCTATAGGGCTTTTAACTGTCCTGACTGATTGGGATATAGACCATTTGTGTCAGTATGGCATTACGGAAAGGAATAAATCCTACCATTGTTAAGTTTGTAGCAGGTATGAAGTAGCCAAAATATTTATTTCTGCCACTAATAGGGTTGCCATGTTTTCAAATGGCCAAAGTGGGACATTTTCAGGACACACATCAGATTTTACAGTCTGACACATACCCACGGTCAGTACAAAGGATAGAACTTAACTTTTTTGCCTAAATAAAAGCTTATTCTTGTAGCAAGTTTAGTTGCTTATTCTGTTTCTTGTAACATTTAGGTATTTTGGATACAGAAATAACTATTTTATGCAACTGTTACAGAAATATGACATAATTATGTCCTACAATCTCAGGACATTTGCCATTTTTTTTATATTTTTTGTCAGGACACAACTGCCCAAAGAGGGACTGTCCCTCGCAAAGTGGGGCAGGTGATAACCCTAGCCGCTAACTTCTGAGGTTATATTTGAACAGTGTAATGCTGCTGAAAAGATGGATTGGTGTAATCTCACTATCTGGGCAAACAATACATTCTGCACATGGTACTTGTGCTAAAATCCGCCACACTGTCATAATGATCTCTTGAAATTAAGTATTTTATTTATTTCAGCTGTGGATGATAGCAGTACCAGTTAGTCCATTTGGAGTTGGCTGAAGTCTAGGGAATGGTACTTTGTTTCTGTTATGAACTGAGTATGTAAATGCAAGTTCTGAGGTTAGTGTCTTGTCCCACCCACTTCTGCTTCACTGACTGGACAAATCTGACCCAGTACCCAAGGAGAATAATTTATATTGTTTCTTAGTGAAATACTTTCACTTGCTATGCTTTATCCTGAACTATCTTAGGCATGCCTGATTATCTTTGTGTGCTATAAACTCTGCTGAGTATTGTTAAGTATTTTAGAAATGGTATGTAGGAGTGACAGTACATTTAAATGCCATCTGCTGAAGTTTTATTGCTTTTCTTACAACAGTACTTTTTAGCCAGATATTTATTTGCTTACACATGCTGATTTTACCAGCTGCTGCCTCTAGAACAGTGGCTTAGCATTAAACGTCTTTACCTCAGTACATATTGTCTTAGTATTATTATTACTAATAGTATCATAAAGTTTCTTTGTCCAGCACAGAAACTGTCCGATTACTGAATTTTTCTTTGTTGTGAAGGTGGGCAAATTTTATTTTATTTAATATTTGATATGCTTTGATTTGATATGCTGGCCATCTTTTTGGACTGATTCAGACAGAACCTTTACAGACAAGTCCTGTGCACAAAGTAAACTATTTCAGTTTATAATTTTATTCAGTTGAATCTTTTACTGTAACAAAAATAACATGCTGTCAATATTTTACTTTACATTTTACTCAGTTCTATTATTTACTATAGTGAAAATGTACTATTTACAGTATTTTAATTTACTGTTTTACTCGATTGTCTTTGTTAATGTACTGTAAGTAATGGCGTTTACTGTACTTTGCAGCATCATTTACCTCGCAGTGCATTGCATAGCGTATTTACTGACCTATATTATTAACCTTGTATGGCTTGATGTTTTAAATGTCTGTATAGGCACCTCAACATATGACATGTCAGACAGTTTGCATATACCAGAGATCTCTTTGTTTACAAATATAGCCAGTCTGTTGATGACATGATAATTATTTGTTATTAGCATTTTTCTGTTGCTCTTTGGAACCTGGACTGTATCTGAAATTACCCCTTTCTGGATCAGTACCTTACTTCAGTTAATAAATAAGTTACAGAATTAGGCATGCCAATAGTGATGTAAACTGTTTGAATTTAGCAATAATCTAAGTGCAGCCAAGAGTGGAAGAGGGACTCATAATTCCATAGTCTGTTTACAGTCAAGAAACATGCAGTTACCTGCCCCAGAAAGAAATATTATTTATGTATCTACAGTTGTTTTCAGGGACGATCTAATTGGGTAGTGTCCTTTTTCAGTGGAGGCCAAGGGGAGAAAAACTCCACATGAGTTCACACAAAACAATGAAAATGTTTTTAATAGCCTAGTATAGTCTAATCTTTCAGAGACAGTAGGTAGGCAGACGTTGTGAAGTAATACATAATGACATGCTAAAATACTTTATTGATATGATGCAGTCTGTGAGTCCAGTACCAGTAAATAACAGATGTAATGTTATCTGTATGCAAGGTGGATTTAATTCAAAACCATTTCAAAATGGTAAAATAAATGCCCCATTTGGTAGGGGTAGTTGTCAGGCTGTGCTCATTTGGTAGGGGTCATTGTCAGGCTGTGCCCATTTCATAGGGGTAGTATATCATGTAGCCACAAGTTACCTAGGATCCAAAAATAGCACATACAGAGGAGACAGTTCTGCACATTTGAGTGAAGCACATTAGTGGAAATTATTATATGCAAATCAATGAAAGAATGATTGTAAGGAATGGGGTTAGGTAATGGGCAACAGGGACATTGATGCTAGAAAGCAGCCTCCATTTTATGTTGCCTTCTCACAGGCATTGTAGTGGCACGTATTGGAATCAGAGCTTCTGGGAGAGTTCATAAATGAGCCATACACAATGGCATGAGAGAAACATGGGCAATGGGCAATTTACTCATGATGTGTAATAGTTGCTTCATTTTGGATAGTTGTTACTTATTCTCACAGTTATTTAATACATTGTCCTTTTATCCATGCAGGCTGCTGCTTCCGAAGTATTGGTGTTCTTTGAATGACACTTATTTATACTCCTTGAAACCCTGACATGAGCTCTGATTCAGCTGTTCCATTCTCCTAGACATCAAGGTGTCAACAGCTGGAGTAACAGCCCCAAAGTGTTTTATATCACAGGTATGTATGTGTGTGTGTGTGTGTGTGTGTGTGTGTGTGTGTGTGTGTGTGTGTGTGTGTGTGTGTGTGTGTGTGTAACATGATGATGTTACTGGGAAATGACATCCTAGGATGTGCATCAGTTGTTCATGTTGATTGCCTACAGTTCATGGTGGCTGGTGAAAACCAATTATTATTGTAGCCAGGAAGGGGAAAAAGTAAAGCACTGGTACTACAAAGCTGCTGTTGGTTGTTTATAGATAGGCAGCATTCACTTTTGACATCAATTATTTGATATTTTATTTCTTTCCTTGTATCTGATGCATTGCTCTGTGGGCAGTACTAGGAGTAGCCAAGCTGATGAGATGAGAAAGCTGGGACTTCATAACAGAAAGTCACTACAAACCATTATCATTTGCTCGTCCCTTTTGATATTCTAATGTACATTGCATTACATGTGTTTAATGTCAGCAGTACTGGTAGCAGAACTACATTAAATCAGAGAGACAGCTGCTTTGTCTCAGACATCTGTTAATGCCAGGTGAGGATATGATGGTCAGGAATGAAAAGGGCCTACCAGTTTTGTTAGAAACACTTTCTTTTAATGTGGGCACAGACTAGTTCTGAGACAGTATTAATGATTTTTCTTGTGTAACTTATGTTATTACTTATACTCGCCCTCCACCTCTCTCTCTCCTTCTAAAACTGTCATCATTTCACACAACCCATCTCCCTCCCCCACCATATCTGTCCTTTTCCACACCCTCCCAAGCTATGCTGCTATCTCCTCTAGTCTGTATCAAACCAGTCTTATCCTACAAAAGAAAACAATCCTGCTCTCCACACATCATAACTCTTCTTATCACCATGGCCACAAGTACTTCAGCAACACAAAAAGAAGTCTCTTCCAAGTAACTTCTTAACTCTTTGTTACTTGTCTCTCTGTGGTGATGTACACCCCAACCCAGGCCCTTCTTCCCCTTCTCATAATTCCCACAACAAAACTAAAATGTACCACTGTTAATCTTCAGAGTATTAAGAATAAAGTTCCCCACGTGCATGCATGGCTAAGTCATCACAAACCAGACTTCACTGCCATCACCGAAACATGGCTCAAGACATATATCAAGGATTCTGAGCTTCTACTCCTGTCTTAGAATGACAGACTCCATAAAATGGTGGAGGTGTCGCCTTTATTATTCCCAAGCACTTGCACAGTCATTCCATACTCTTAACCAATTCCCCCTTTCTCATCTGCTGAGCTACTAGTTACTTTTCCCAAATTTAACAACCGCAAAAGCCTTTGCATCATAGTAATATACATTCCCCCAAGAAACAATAGTCCTATTCTAGAAGAAATTCTAGTTTGGACAAGCTTTAACATACAAAATGAAACTATCCTTTTAGGTGACGTTAATATCAACTGGCTAGACATCTCCAATAATAATCCTTCCGCAAATATCAGCCTACACGTATATTCTCAAGTAATTTCTGATATCACCAATTTCTGATATCACCAGACCTAACAAGAACACAAACAAAGGCTCAACCTTAGATTGGATCCTAGTTTCTGACCCTGATAAAATCTCTTCCTCAGGCATTGTCCCTGATAGTATCAGTGATCACTCTCCAGCATTCATTATACATAGGCCAACCTCTACAACTAACCCTCACCAATACAAATATATCAGAGACCTGTCTCACTTCTCCTAAAACAGCGTCAATGACATCCTGCAGAAAACAAATTGGAACCCACTTAAATTTCTCCCACTCAATGAAGCTGTTGAATTCTTTAATTCCACATTCTTCAGAATTCTAAACTCTCTTGCCCCCTTAAGACTAAAGAGTCAAATCAAAACATGCCACAAAAGGTGCTTCAACAAGGTATTAGCTTAAGGGTGTGCACACTTATGCAACCAGCTTATTGTACATTTCTTATTTTTTATATTTTTTCCCTAACAGAATTGGTTGTTTTTCAATTGAATTGTACAGTTTATAGGTCACATTAAAGATGGGAAAAGTTTTGAAATGATTTATTGTTGTCTTTCACAAAAACCTGGCATTTTACAAAGATGTGTACACTTTTTATATCCACTATATATATATATATATATATATATATATATATATATATATATATATGGTAACTTTAGTGAAGTAGCAGATATGTCGACCTCAAAAGGACGACAAATAGAATGTCAATACGTTACCATGCATGGCCTGGGAAAGAACCTTGGCACATACAGTTTTCAAAAATAACATAGAAAATATATATATATTTTTTTTTTGCAGGTGGCAAGCCCAGTTGCATCCCCCATAGACCCTGCTAATTATATATACTAAGATTGCAAAATACCTGGGAAAAGGGAATATTCCCCAACCCAGGGATTGTCGGTCTAGTGTACCTGTGGACCATCTCCATATAGCAACTAAATATGGTCAATTAAACAGAAGTCAACAAACGTGCATGTAGTCCAAATGCAGCACCCCCCTATATACGCACCCTCATATATACCTCCTTCCATTAGTACTTTACTACCATAATTTCATTTTTATGTAATGCAGTTGTTACTTTTGTAATACTAGCCTAGTTTTAGCCAATATTGCAGTCTGGGTGCATTAAGATTTGCCCTTATTTTATTTTTCCACTTGAACCTGCCTTTGATTGTCATGCCTCTGCCCTGGTTACCATAGTGACCCTCTCCTCCTTCTTAGGGGTGAGATCATATTTGTGGAGGTAAGACTAGAGCATCTAGGGAGTGCTGTCACCCATGGTGAACTCTGGGGCTTTGTGCTGCACAGTTAGTAACCCTATCACTATATGGCCCTGTTACAGCTCATTGATGCATTTGTATTCCACATTGTGGTGCTGTATACTGCTGAACAAGCCATTGGTGTCAGTGTCATCTTCCATGGATCAAATGTCAGCCCCTTGCTGTCAGGTTGACAAACCAATGTTGACTGTCTCACTTTCACCACTGCCATGCCAACTCCTCCAGTGCTCAAACCACTGGTCTTGCCTGCATCTCCACGATGCAGCCAGGACTTTTTCCTTTGTCTGTGCAGTAGTGCTGCCCTAGGACTTGCTATTAATGCTGCTTATGTTTTTCTTTTTCTTTTAAATGCATATTATTTAAACAAAGACCATCGGTGTGCAAAATTGTATGATGAGACAGCTTTCATTTCTTAGTAATTATTGTATGAGCTGTTTAAATCATATATAATAATGCTCATTAGAAACCGAAAGCAGATCATAATCCTGTAACATGAGTACATCTTGAATGAATGGTGGAAGAGGAATATCACATTTGCTAAACAAGGAGCAGGGAAGCTTTACTGAAGAATGTGTGAGAGCAGCCAGAGTAGGAAGGGAAAGTAAGAGAATGTGAGTCATTAGTGTTTGTAACAAAACAAAAATAAAAACCTGGGCAGTCGGATGCATGCAATAGTTGTAGAAGGGGCATAGACACTGCAAGTATAACATAAATGTGAGTTGTACTGGGGGATATAGGGATATAGACTTTGCTGTGCTTATGCATTTAGAACACTAAAGTATTACTACAGTAAAGGCAGTAGGGGTGAAGCATACGTTCAAATGTAGGGTGTCTGTTTATCTGAGGTAAGATGAGGCACATTGAAAATGCATGAACAGACTAAAATGATGCACATGAGCATAGGGATGGGGTGAAGGAGAACTGGATCCCAAATATTGACAACAGTATAAAGACTGCCTGAAGCAGGCAAAAAGATGGTGTTGGTGGTGAGGACAATGAGTGATTTAGGAGAGGACTTGTAAAGACCATAGTCATGTGAGACTTCAGTCTTTCACAGATGACATAGTTCTGTCTACATCCAAGGTGAGAAAGATGTGAAGCATAGAAACTGGGTTTCTGTATAAAACAAAGCACTCGGGTAATGAAAAGGGATGGCCTTGACTTGGTCCATGCCAGTATGGATGGAATGGCTGAAAAGCAGTGACAGTAGCAGTGTGTAACAGTGACAATGGTGCACATGGATTTATGAGCTTCATAGAAGTCCTTGGAAGTGAAACAAGGAAAGAGATCCGTTACTTCAGTATGTGTGGTGTCAGTTTGTGAGGAATGACAGTGAGAAATAATGTGCAATAGTTTCAGAAACTGATGACAGTGAAAAAGCCATGCAGTTTTACAAAGGAGGGAATAAGGAAGCTAATAAAGATTTGAGAGCACATTTCTACATCAGTGGACTTAGTCCAAATTCATTCTGAATCCCATCTCATCAGTCACATTGGTAATATTAACTGTAAGACTATTTAAGTGGTCCCCTTTCCCATAAAAGTTAACTAGTATTTAGAGTTATGGGGTTGAGTGGGACTGCAGCCATTACAAACATTTTTCACTTTACATATTTAGTTTTTTTTTCTCCACTAAACCAGTAATTTTATAAGTTTATTTTGGGAATTTGACAGTTGAAGGACTTGACATCGAGTTAAAGCTATAGAATATCTGAGGATGCAAAAAGATTGTAAAGGCGTGGACAGAAAAAAATACATTTTGCTGATACATTTGAAAACGAAACACCATCATGGGTTGATGGTGAGAATGGAAGATGAAGATGATGAAGACAAAGCAGAAATACTAGAAAGAGATTCTTCTATCAGCATTTATCCATGACCCATAGAGAAGAAGGCCAATTTGGAGAAGTACAGCAGGTGTAGATGGGAACAAATGATTAGATGGCAAATGACCATGAAGGACTGAGAGAAGGAACTTATGGGAGTTCAAGGGGTCACACAGTGCTGGATGTGTGTGTGTGTGTGTGTGTGTGTGTGTGTGTGTGTGTGTGTGTGTGTGTGTTGAAACATTGGTTTAATTGCACTGTCTTTTCTTAGAAACCAAAGTGGTGATGAACAAATGCAAGAGGTCAGTAGCTACTTACTTGTGGAAAACTGGATGTAGGAAGGCTCCAGCAAAATACAGACATGTTGCATTCTTGTTCTTTCCAGGAACCTTATGGAAAAGATTGTGCTTCCAAAATTTGATCTTTCTTGCTGCATTGTGACTACATGCATGTGGTGATTTTGTCAGTTCAGTGTAAACAATTTATGTCACTGAACCATCACTGAAGTGTACATTTCCTGCAGATGTTGTATGCCTAACTCAAGGTATTCTTCCATATTTCTTTAGCAGGTTTAATATTTGATGTCATGACTCAAACAATATACCCTCTGTGTCTAGAGAAATAAACATGGTAGGTTTCCTTTAAATATCTTAGTTGCCAGGAGTCTGTCCAAGTGCTGTTCATAAATATTTTGTATGACTTCTTGTTTTCCTCACTTGAGGAAACAATCTTGCACTTTGTTCTATTGGTGAAACCCTAGCTTTCTTTAATGAGTATCTCTTAAAAGTAGAAACAAATTAGAGTGAAAGGATTTTAACTTGTTAGCATCTTACTTCTGTTTTGTAAGAGTAAATAAATGTAAAGCCAAGGTACATATGAGCAGAGCCAACTGCTTCAGAGATGCATATCAGTTCCTTATCTAGTACCAAATCTGCTAGTCTAGGTTTTAACAATTTTACTTATCAATATCTATTTATTTACTTTTTTGATGGATTTAGCCTAAGTAGGTGTGGCCTATTTTCACTGGAGACCGGAGGTATTTTTTATAGAAGCTTTAGAAAATTTGGCTAGGACACCTCCTATGAATCTCGATCTTCCAGTAATCCCATGGGAAAATTTAGGATTGCTGCACCCTCCTATGCTACAATACATTGTCAGTACTGGAAAATACATCTGAGCAATTTGTATGGAAATAGAACCTTCACTATTCTGAATTTCCTAGCTTCAAGGGCAAAAACACTCCCTGTTGTGCCAGCAGCCAGTGACCATGGTGTGGCAGTCCCTCTGATGACCCACTGTGAGTCTGCTTGTCTGATTTCATTCAGGCTGAGGAGTTCAGTCTTTGAATCACTGCTTCACTCATTCAAACTTCAAGTTCTTCGCTTGCAGTCCCTAGAGAGCTCTAGCAGTTTGATGCATAGCTAAACATTGCCAGTGAAACTGTCTCTGAAATTTATTCAAGCATCCATATCCATTGCTGCTAAATCAAGCACAGTTTTTCATGAATTCTTGCAGAATAACACCGTCTTCTGCAAAGGTAGTAAGTGTTGTATCACTCATCTAAGAATGCCACCAGTAGATGGACTGCTACCACCCTATCTCATCTTTCAGTTTTGTTGACAAAGTACTGGTTAAGATGTCAAACAGTGAAGAGACCTGAAAGAAGTACTCTGGAAAAAATGGTCACTGCCAAAGCCTTTGTTTGTACAAGCAGCTGTGCACATTCCTTAATGTAAAGCACAATAGGAAATACATGCAAATTGGGTTGTTTTAGTTTAAGCGGTACCTAAACTACTTTTAAAGCAGTCTACAAAGGCCAAGATACCAGATAATCTGTGCCTATTTCATCTTTTAGAATCATTCTTCAAGTCTGTGAGTCTTCACCTCATCCACCCACCAGCTGATTCCATCCGTTATTTTAACGGTATCTTACTGAAAGTACTAGAAATGTAGGAGAGTGGATCAAGAAATATGTTTGCAGGAACAGCTGTTTATGTATCAATTGTGCAAAATTAAGAGTTGTTTCCAGTAAGCATTGCATTATCTACTTTTGAAATATAACCTATTTAATAAGGGGGCATGGTGGACAAAGCCTAGTCCATGGATAGTAAGTGGGGATTTGCATTTCAGACAACATAATTTCAAAGGTTTGATGTGAAAGCTGTTTTACACTGCTTTTTATAAAATGGTATCCACAGTAGGAACATTGTCTGTCTCTCACTCACTCACTCTCTCTCTCACACACTCTCTAAACCTGTTAGCCATCTTTCACCCTGTTGGGTGAAAATTTAGTTAATTCTCCCTTCTGTCTATGGATTACACCATCTGTCAAAGCCAAAGTTTCAGAGGGGGATTGTCTCTGGAAATTGTCACTCCCTGCCAAAAATTGTCAAACCCCTCAACTCTTCAGAATGACAAAAATGCACTAAACCTGCAGCAGTCATCATAAAAATAAAACAGTTTTATAAAAACTATCATAAAATGTTAAGCTCCCAAATATACCCAAGAATAGTTTCATTCCAATTGTGATATTTTTTTGTATATTTGATACATTCTTTCAACATCATAGCTACAGTCAATATTCTTTCTGAGTTCTTACAAACTGTTGTTCATGCTTTAAGCCTATTTGTCATTTGTTTGATAACCTGCTAAGTGAGTAGGTCCTATGACTTATTTCAGCTACAAAGAAGTCAGGAGGCACGTTTATAGGTGAATACTAGGCTAACTGCCTTGCAGGGCCATTTTAAGCTTAGCCAATAACCTGAGGTCAGAATCAAACTGTGTACCTTGTGTCTATGTGGTGAAAACCTTAACCCTTATGCCAAACCCACCCCCTAAAATCTATTGAAATTCCCTGACCAGGAATCGCACCTGGACCATGGCAGTGACACCATTGAATTCTAACCACTAAACCACCAGGGTTCTCTCATGGTTGTTAAACATGAAGAAGTATAACCTGATCAGTAGTTAACTTGGCCTTTAATGTAACATTCCAGCATTAGCACTGATGTATTACATGGTATGCAGACAGTGAATACATATGCCTTTACATATAAATGGAGAAATGTAATTGCACATATGATTTCTAAGCATAAACTGCTAAAACAAACACTTCAACGTTGAACAGTTGGATACATTCGAGTGAGATCTACGGTACTTGTGTATGTCTAATATTTGTTTAATTACCGAGATGAACTGATTGTCATTGATCATTACTAATGCAGTAATAGCAGATGAGAATATTATAGTATTCTGTGAAATACTGCCTATTGTGACTTTTTTTAATAAATTGCATGGTTTAAGGACATGTCCTGAAATTATGGAAGGAGTTGGTGGTTATTCCTCTACACAATGATTGTAAGTTAATGAAATTAAAACATTTCTGACCCATAGCCTTGCTTTGCCTTCTGTTCAAGATCCTGGGCAAATATATATGCATGCAGCTTCTTGGTTCCTAGACATGTCACCTACTGCTTGACTCACAACATGGATTCAACCCCCACTAAGAGAATAACACTGCCATACTGGCCCTGAATGTATGTATAGCAGTCTTAATTCTGAGCAAGTTATTAGTGCATAATTTTCAGACTTCTCAAAAGCATTTTTATAAACTAAATCATATGCTCATGCTGGATAAATCCATTTGCATGTGTCTCAGTAACACTTTCATATCTTGGTGTTTTAGGTACTACGAGAAGGAAATCATGTTGTAAAATGAGGCCTGTAGGTGTCACTCGGGGGGGGCAATGTTTTGCCCCCTTGTGTTTTGTTTTTATAACTCAAACATGGCAAGACTGTGGGACCCTGAGTCTCACTTGTTTTGGAGATAATTCTGTTATACTGTGTCCTTTCCCTCCAAGCAATGTTGTACGAATTTCTTTTCACCTTATCTGTGCATGAGTTGAGACACTGTTCAGAAACTTTTTTCCTGTGATTAAATATGAAAAAGACCTACATGTGCACTTTGCTTTGAAATACTCTTGTTTTATTCAGTCCAAATTTCGCATTGTCCACCTCTGTCTCCCATGCTAAAATTGTTAATGGAGCTAAAATCTTAGGTATTACTATTGAATACTTACAAAAATTTGAATTCTCATACCAAATCTGATAAATTTAAAGTAATCAAAAGATGAGCCTTTGTTTAAGGTGCTTTCATCTTCCTCAATACCAATTTGATAATTGCACAGACCAAGCTGCTTCCCCCATCCTACATACAGCTCAGCACTTTGCAAATTTTGTCTTACACCCAACACACCCACATATGGCAAAAGAGCAAAGTTTGCAACTGCCTTGCAGCATTGCTTACATAACTGTGTGGCCTTCTTTCACATTTGGCTGACAAACTTTTTCTTCTTCTAAGTTTATTTCATTGGATGCAGCATGCTTGCTTTAACCCAACACATGAACTGAGGTCCTCCAATGTATCATTAGTTGTAGTTTTAAAACCTAGCAATTGGTAAGTCTGCATTTCTCAGATATGTGTCTTTAACACGTAGAACTTGGCTTTCCTTCAACTGGTAGACAACTTTCTTCCAATCCCAGTTTTAAAGCTTTTGTTTGAAAAAGCACCTCTCGTCCATGGTATTTCTTAAACACCTGCACATATTCTCTCGTTTTGCAATCATGTTTAATTCCTGGACTTATCTTAAGGTGAAATTATTTGCGTCACTTCCTGATTTATCTCTATTTTCCATGTTGATGCCTCCTTTTCCATTGTCATATTTGTGTGTTTGTCTCCTTCTCCTTGTCCTTCATTCCTTCCTCCCTTCCTAGTTAATGGCTTACACTCTCTTTGGATTGTCCCTCCTGTTCCATATGCTTTTTTTTTCTTTATAGTTTGAGTTGTTTCCCTTGGTCTCTACTTCCATTGTTCTCTCCTCTCTTTGGAATCGGATTACTTTGGTTTCTTCTAAAAGTACATACAGGTGTAATAAATGTGCAGATCAGTATCTGGCTTTTGTACAGATTCTATGTACAATAATTCAGAATTGCACGTCATTATGTGGTTTATAAAGTACTCCAACACACTATATTTTTTCACCAGTGTTGTTTATAAATGTATTAATGCTTTAGCTGCGCAATTACTACACTGAAGCTTTTTTTTTTTTTCTGGTGTCTTTCTTCTTTGTTGTTTTTTGACTTAGTTTATTGCTGGGATTGGAGTTTTCTATTGGATTACCTCTAGAAAAGGAATCGTTTTCATTTGGACTTTTCCATTTATCAGCAAATTAAATAAGTGATGAAATTTGTCAGTTTGTCTTAATTTTTACTAGAGATGAATAAACATTTCTAGTGTAATGGATGACAGCTGGCAAACTTCTTAGTGGAAGGTCTGATGAAGGTAACATTGAAAACAAAAATAAAGACATATACCCTTTATACTAGTTATATGAAAATTGTTCATATTCAGTTGGCAACACAAATTCTAAAATATTGTATGTATCTTTGTAACACAGGGCATCATGGAAATATAAATAGATTACTTTAATCTGCTAAAGTAAAAACAGAAAATGGCTGCTTACTGGCATGGTATCTTGGTACATGCCTTTTAGGAAGGTAAGGTAATCCAATCAATACACGTTGAAAGTTAATAAAACTAATAACAAATTCAGTATTTTCACCACTATCACTTTTCTAGCAGATATTTCTTTAAATCTTGGTGTAGAAATGTCTTTACACCCTCTGGTCACGTGCGAGTCATGTAAAATTACGTGATGCCAATCTGCATTGATTACTTTCCATACTAACCAATCATTTTTTTATTTTGTTTTCTGAGAAAATCCGAGTGTGACGGAGCCCATTTTCAGAGGAGGCCCAGGGATAAATGCTCCAGATGCAGGTAGGGTTACCACCTGTCCCACTTTATGACAGACAGTCACTCTTTGGGCAGTTGTCCCCTGCAAAAAAATTGTAAAAATGGCAAATGTCCTGAGATTTTAGGACAAAATTAATTTCCTATATTTTATGTAATAGTTGCATAAAACAGTTATTCTGTATATGAAACACCTAAATGTCATAAGAAACAGAATAAGCAACTAAAATGCTACAAGAATAAGCTTTTATTTAGGCAAAAAAGTGAAGTTCTGTCTGTTGTACTGGCCGTGGGTATGTTTTGGCTTGCTAAATCTGATGTTTGTACCAACAATGTCCCACTTTGGGCATTTGAAAAGCTGGCAACCCTAGATGCAGGTATTTGGAGTGTTGGAGGAAAACAGAACACCCAGAGGAAACCTACGCAAATGCAGGGAGAACTTGCAGACTCTGCACAGAAAGCACCCCAGCCGAGAATCAAATGGAGAACCTCTTGCTGTGAGGCGACGACGCTAATTGCTGCACCACTGTGCTTTCATTAATTGTATTAATTGAATATATCTTTCTTTATAAATGCTATATTCTAAACACAACTGCATTGAATGTTATTTTATTGAATGTATTATAAATATTTATCTGTATTCCTTCTTTGCATAGTTACCTTTTTTTGAAAGGGGGTAGTAACCTTCTGTCCAGGTCATTCCTGAAAATGGGTTTATACCTGGTGTGATCAGCCTGCTAGAAGCAAATTAACAAACTTACTCTTGAGAAGTAAGTCCTATTAAACATAATCCTCAAAATATTGGCGACCTCAAAGCAGTATCGTTTAGAAGAATTGCCTGAATGATGCTGGCTGCAATGACCAATGATAACGAATATAAATATGCATATCTAATTTGAATTTTGTAAACAATATGTACAGATCCACAAGAAACTATTTAGACTTGTTTAGCTTTAAACAATATTGTATGATACCCAAGTGTCCTTTGCTACAGTGATCACTTGATCCACAAAAGAATTAGCTCAGTGGGTTGGAATCCTGACTAGGCCTGAGACAACCTGGGCTCAACTAGGAGGATCCAGCTGTGGATAGATGGGATTTATTTTGCCCATTCTGAGACAGAGGGTATTGATAGAGTTCTGCTGCAAAAGCTCCACCTGGTAGAAGAACAGGTACTACAGTTGTGACTCAGGGAAGCATTACTGTGCAAAGCTGTGTGGTTGCACTCTCACAGGAAATTGTGGAGGTGTAGCCTCAAACATTCACATTCAGTTACATATAGCAGGTATTACATGCTTTCCACCCAACGGTGTTAACGTATAAAAAAATCTCAGTCTCCTATATTCTGTTAGATGATGGTCTTTATCTCAGTTTTTTTATCATTCTTCTGATCTCCTAGGATAGCAAAGTCCAGGAGGCATGAATAAGCTAACAGGAAGTAAGCCTCAATGTCTGTTATGGAGACAGTGGCCAAAAAATCTCATTATGAAGGACCCTGTGCTGATACAGCTATCAGCTGTCTACTAGCCGCAAACCCAAATACCCATGACAGAGGCAAGCATGTCAAAGCTGCCTTTTACACCTTTCCTCAGACAGCCCTGTGGTATGCTGTTGGTTACTTAAACCCTAGTTATGAGTATGGGGGCAGAGTTGCTGCACCTGCACCAGCTGAGAGCATCTTTCAATCATTACTTTTGTTTATAATATTTGTTTTGGCATTAGCTTGTTCCCATATTTGTATAATGTTTGTGTAAGAAGGGACTTGTCTCCGGGAGAGGTCTGCCATTTCTTTCCTTGTTTTCCTTTCCTTCCCTGACTTACAACCTCCCGCCTGTCTCTTGCCAGCTTAAGAATCGCCAAAAGCTGGATGGCCTTCCTCTCTTTGGAGTGCTGGATGCTACTGATCTATTAGTTTTCCATGAAGAAGCTCTTATTTATTTTATTCTTAAGCTTTCCTACATGCAGTCAAGACCTTCTGAATTTATTTCACCTACTTAGATTCATCTGAGCTGAGCAACTCCCCTTCTTCCCTTTTCATTTATACCTTTCTTTCATGCAGAATAAGTCACCTTACGGCTTTGCTGCTTGGTGTGTGTGTGTGTGTGTGTGTGTGTGTGTGTGTGTGTGTGCGTGATGTTAACTATATGATTTAATGTGAAATAACAATATGGTATATGGTTCTAAACTGCCTTTTTAAAGGTATATATACTTTCATAGGTGTGTACTAGGCTGATGGCCCTGGAGCCTTTACAAGCCTAGCCCATAGATAGATGTGCCCCGGCATCATGCGCCCCCCCCCCCAATGTTAGTTCCCAGTGCCTCTATCAAGTAGACCCACTGGAGTGATCCCAGGGTGAACTTTCTATTACCCATCCACTCATCAAAATTTTTTCTTGAAGAGGTGCTCTGCTTGACATGTATGGGAAGTCTATTCCAGAGCATGGACAGTCTGTGAGTGAGGAACCTGTCCCTCCAACGTGATCTGTTGATTGTGGTAATGAAGTTGAGGTCTCTGGAGCATGTGGTGTGGAGGGATTGGGATTTCTTTAGATGTAGCATTTCTAACAGAGTTGGGTCAGACATGGCTTTGTAAGTCAAGCAGAGATTGCCTCTAAGTAGGCGATATGAGACAGAGAATAGCTGGAGTCTTTTGAGTCTGTCCGTGTAGGACATGTGTTTAATGTCTAGGATCCTCTTTGTGAGATACTTCTGTGGCCTTTTCAGCTGTTGCATGTGTCTAGTAAGGTATATACTGAATAGGGCATCATACTCGAGGATTGGTCTAATGAGGGAAGAGTAGAGAGAGATGATGACCTCTTTCTTCCTGGATGCAAAACCCTTGGTAATGACATGTGCCAAACAGAAGGACTTTCTGACCACAGTGGCAATGTATTGGTCGAAGGAGAGGTTGCTGTCAACCTGTGTCCACAGATCTCTTATAATGCCTTCAGTGGGCTCCCATCGATGTGGTAATTAGTGGGAACTGAGTTTTTCCCAAAGGAGATGACAACGCATTTTTTGGTGTTAAGCTTAAGGCCATGGTTTCGACACCAGCCGTTGCTCTCAGTGAGGCCTTTCTGTAGGATGTCTGCATCACTTCAGGAGTTAATAATGGCTCCCAGCTTGCAGTCATCTGTAAACTTGGTCAGCTAGAGTCCCTTTGTTTTGGCCTGGACTTCTGAGAAGTAGATGCCGAACAGGAGAGGACCCAGGACTGATCACTGTGGGACTCAGCTCGTGACTGGTCGGCAGTCTGACTTGGAGTCCGCTACTTATCTTTCATTTATAATAGCCATCGCAGCTGGCTGCGTATTGTTCATGTTATTCCATATTATTCCTAGCTGCCAGATACTGAATTTTCCCACCTGCGAAAATTGCTGTTTTATAATAGTGGGTCAAAATAGATGTATTGGGGGGGGGTCTTCCTTTGCACATTGGGAAGCCAGTATTGTTAAATATCTTTTTTTTTCTTTGTGAAGTGCGGCTGATTATCTTTAGCAAAATGGCACTTGATGAATGTCATCAAATGTTACTGTAACCATTATTATGATATGATATGTGCAGTAGGGTTCATACATTCAGTCATCAAAATTTTGACCTACTGGAGTTCATGAAGCCTGGTTGCCGTACCCTTTGTGTTAATATATCTTTCTTCCCATGTATGTATCAACAATATTTTTGAAGGAAGTTAATTTAGACTTCTGATGGTAATGGGATGCTTAGATTATATGTTTGGGTTTTTTTTCCCCCTTTGTTGATATATATTTATGTTAGGCTTCTAAGTACATTGTTGGCTCCCTAGCTGTGAATTCAAGGTATATCCTTTCAAAAAGAACCAGATCAGATGTTGCCTTCTCGATCAGACAGAGGTGGCCTCTTGGTAACCTATAAGAAACAGAATATGATAGTTTCTAAAGCCTTAACTTTTCTAATTCTATGACTTTTGTTTTCGTAGGAATAATTCTACTTTTTCAAGTACTTTGTGGATTGTTAGAGGTTTCAAAACACAACATTAAATTCAATGAGGTAAAAAACGGTATAACAATATTCCTGGCATGACTAGAAATGTCCTCTGTAACTGGCCTACAAAAGATATCTTTCTGACTCTAGTAGATACATACCATTTATTTTGTAATTGTAATGTATGTCCGTTTGTATTGAGTATCTTGCATAATGGTGTAAATCTGCAAGATTCAAATTTGTAAATGTAAACTGATTCAACTCCATTTCAGATGAAATCAAAACAAAATTAGATGGAAAACTACTCTCCAAAAAACAAGTATCAATGTACTTAAATCCTAGGAGCAGACATTTACCCCAATCTTGGCTTCACCAGCAGACATTTACCCCAATCTTGGCCCCACCTATCCCAATGAGCTTCAAGGCAATTCTCTTCCACACGCTACTTTTAACTTTGCAACAATTAACTCCAACCCCTGTAATCTAAATTTTGATGCCAAAAATGTTACATGCATAAGAAATAAAATTGCTGAACTACATGCCTGGATTACCCAACATAAACCTGATATTCCCACTGTAACTGAAAATGATCTTAAACTCTGGAAAACCAACTCTGAAATTACAACTCCTGTGTGTAATCTCATCCGTAATGACTGGAAAGGTGGTGGTACTGCTTTAATATTTCCCAACAACTACCACATTTCCCTTTATAACAAACCAATACCAAAATTCAGTTCAGCAGAGGTTATAACTTTCCTGAAATTAAACAATTATAAACATATGTATTACTGTTCTTTACATCCCTACTGGTAACAATGCATCTATACTAGAAGATATCCTGCATTGCTATGATATCCATAACAATTTCACAAGAAAAAATACTACTAGGTGATGTGAATGTCAGTAGGTTGGACATAAACTCAAACTCCCCTACATCTAGTGTGAATTTATTTGGTTTCACACAACTAATTAATAGCCCCACACATTGTAGCAAGACATCAAAGTCCCTATTAGACTGGATCCTAGTATTGGACCCTAGCAAATGCAGCACATCAGATACAATGTCTGTTTCAGAGATATCTTCTACACAACCAGACATCTCACACATCCACTTAAACAAAATATTTATAATATAACACACAACCTTTCCAAGTTTAACCCAGAAATGTTCATCATTAGCCTATCATCCACATTAAATGGAATTTCCTCAAAATTCTTCCCTTAGATGATGCTGTAACTGAATTCAGTACAACTTTCCTGAATGTCCCAAACAGTCTTGTACCCCCTAGTAGGAAGAGACCTTTTTTCTATCCAAAAAGAGTAGAATACTAATGCAGGATTGAGAAAAAGCATGGAAAGAATGGGAAAAATATAAAACACCACAATATCTCAAACTTCAGAATGCTTCACAATCATACTAAAAGGCAAATTAATGAAGACAAACAATTTTATAACTTTCAGAATAATAGTAAACGCAGCCCTAAAATGTTCTGGACAGCCATTAAAGAAATCTTGCATCTCAGCCATAAATTCAACCCCATCCCCTTTCCCAATAACTTATCACTTGAAACTACAATACAATTCAACAGCATCTCTAACCAAGGATTCCCCCACATCTAATCCTAACCCCATCCAGCAGCCATGTGTCAGTACATTCACTTTTCACCTTCAAACCCGTGCCCACATCCTATATAAAACTACTCAAACCACACTCTACTTCAGCTGATGACCTTCCAAGCAAATACCTTAAAGTGGCAGCTGATAGTATTGCCTACCCTGTGTTAATCTTTATAAATAGATCAGTCCAGGAACCTCACATTTAGAAGTCACATATTATCCCTCTGCACAAAGGAGGATATTCAACAGACATTAACTTTAGACATATAGCAATCGTGTCCCCCCCCCTCTACAAAATACTTGAAAAATGTATTCAAAAACAACTGCTAAACTATCTCCTATAGGGAAAAGCCCCTATCCCCCACACACTGCTTCTGTCTTTGCCATAGTACTAACACTGCACTTGTAACCTATATATAGATACAGCCAATAAAGCTGGCTATAATGGCAAACTAGATTCCTCCTTATTTCTAGACTTGTCTAAAGCCTTCGACAGAGTTTGCCACAGCAAACTTGTATTTCAAGTTTCCTCATTAGGTCTCTCTCAGCCCACCCTACTGTGGTTCAAAAGCTATTTATCCAATGAGAATCAGTCAGTAAAATGGCATTTCATCATCTCTCCATATCTCCCAGTCACCACAAGGCTCCATCCTTTTGTCCCCTCCTCTTTAACAGTCTCACCAGCACTCTCCACATATCTATACAACATGTCTCCTTAACACAGTATGCAGATGATTCCACACTCATTTGCATGTCTGATAATGTGGCACACCTCCAAATAATTACTCAGAAAGCTTTAACAGCAACTAAAACATGATTTTGTAACTCGCAACTCATGCTCAACCCTAACAAAAAAAAAAAAAAAAAAAACCACACACTACTTTTTTCCACAAATCCTTCTCTCATGGAAAAAAATTAAAGTCCACTCTTTTGGTAACACAACCATTAATGTCAATAGCAAATTGTTGGAGATTATAACCTTAAATCTGACTTGTATATACAAAATTGCATACAAAAGCTTATCAAAAACTAGGGATGCTTTATTGAGCCAAAAACATTCTCACTGATGCAACTAAAGCTACCCTTGCTACTAGTTATCGCCTCCCCCACTTATTTATGGTGCTGCCATACTTGCTGACATTCAGTTATTGCAAAAATGAAAACTTGAACAATATTATAACAAAGTTGCTAAATTTGCAGCAAATGCTGCTTTCAGAACCCACCAGTGTATCGCACTAAAAAGCCTAAACTGATTAGAACTACCCCATCAACTAACATATACACAGCTTCTTACAACCTATAAAATGATCCAACATCCAACTACTTATCCAGCACTAAGTAACATTCGACACAACTTTGTTCCTAGTTGGTCATTATGATTCACTGACGAAAAACTCCTGTCTGTCCACAAACATATCAAATTTGCCGGGTGTTGTCTACTCATACTGTGTTAATAAGGCTTGGAACTATTTATCTCTATCCATCTGGTCAATACCCTCCCTATCTTTCAAAACCATTCTGAAAGACCTCCTAGCCAAAAGTAGACTCCACTCTTGCTCAACCCCAGGATAAATTATATCCTTAAATATGAGCAAATACATATTCATACCTTACATCTCCTTACTCTGTCTTCTTCACTCACTTCCTTCCTTCTGTCAGTTTCTCTCCCCTGGCTTTCTCTCTAAATATAGCATAAGCCTGCTTTTCTCTCTGTTTGTATTAAACTACCTTCCCTTTAATTTCTCTGTAAACTGGCTAAAATTTCTTTAACTATTAAATCATTGTCATATAATTTGTATCTGCTTTTAACCAATGTTTTCATATTGTTTAATCTGGTATAAATATTTAAACTTTATCTTTAAATACTGTAAAATTATTATTCTTAAAATGCTTTGTAATACTTGGAGCTTTTCTCCCTGGACTTCTGCTGAAAATGGGCTCCTACCCAGTCGGAATTTTGTGGTACTCAAATGTCAATATATAAATTCATAGTGAACTGAAGATGGATCCCAGAGAGTCTGTTATCTTGATAGGGTACAAGTACGATCATTAATTGTTTAAATGTGATACACAATGATGTTTATTAGTAGGACTGTGGTAATGGCATTATCACTCATGTTTGTACTCTCACACAAAAATACTTTTTGTTAACAGTGGTATAATCCATTACATTTGTGTTTGTTTATATTTTTAAAACAACATTTTTGTTTCTAAAAATAGAAGGTACATTTTATAAAGTTCTAGGACAATTTATCAAAGTGTGTTTTTTGTGAATCATACTTCATTTAGCTTAGTTGCCACCGAATAATGTTTCGTGGCTGTAAATTTACTTGGGGAAGAGAAAACCATAGATGTATTTTTCTTTCTAGGGTTATGGTATCTGCTCCACCTCCTGGGAGAGGATGGAGATTGTGACCAAGCCCTAACAACATTTAATGCTATCTTTTCTAGTCGTATCTTCAAAAACACAGATATTTGGCAGTCTTCAACTGAAAACAAAAAATGAAGAAAAGCACCTTTCATCTATTCATGTAGAATTCTAAACTGTTGAACTTCTCATTTTAGAATTAAACAATGTATTTATTTATTATTTATTTATTTATTATTTGCAGTTTGTTTTCCAGAATAGTCTATTGGGCTACAAGGAGCCCATTTTCAATGGAGTCCTGGGGAGAAAAGCTCCGGAGAAATACAAATACATATACAGAAAGAGCACAAATATACATTTCAATTAAATGTTAAATACATATTTTATGGATAATCTTCTAAGGAGGCCCTGGACCTGCTTGCACTTTCTGACACACTGGAACATCTGGCAGGAAAGGGAATCTTGTAATCTCTGGGTATAACATCCCTTACACATTTGTCCCATGAGATCTTGAACCACCTGGTTACATGGAGGGTCACTCTGTACCTGACCACCTCCACCACACAGCAGTCAGTGAATGGTTAAGGATTCCTGCTGGCCATTCAAAAATAACCTGAGGTCTCCTTGGCAGCAGCAATACTCCCTGGTACTACATTGACTGTTACTGACTTAACGAAGGAGTCCTCGCCTTGACCCCTTCTTGCTTCTCCTTGGTGAGGCTGACATGGAAAATGATGAAACCACATTTAATTTCTCCTGCTGTCATTCTTCCATCTCCATACCCACAACTCTACTTCTCTGACAATCTCTCAACCTACCACACATCTCAGCAAACTTACCTTCTGCTCTCTCTCTCTACTGATTGGTTTTCTACCACTTTTTCTCCTTCTCTGGGCTCTTCCTGCTCCGTTCGCCCTACGGGCTCACTCCGCTCCCCTACCCTACCCCCAATTCCCACCCACCCCCAGTGACCCTAGACTTATACCCGCCTAGCCACTCCCCCAATATTCTCACCTCCAATCACATTTCCAGCCTCATTCTTACCTACTAACTCTCTACTCCTTATTACAGCCACACCCATCCCCTACCATCCTAATTTCAACTAAGTTCCAACCTTATTAAGCTCAACAAACTTAATATGCCTTTCACTCTTAAACTACCTTTCTCACTGCTTCTCCTTAACATCCTTCTTTTCTACTATACCCTCACTTCCTACGAGTATCTCACTCTCAACAGATCTCCTAATTTATCTAAACACACTACCACTGTCCCACCTAAATCTGAACAAACCTTTATTAACCTCCTGTCTACCTGTCCTTTCCTTACCCCTCACTATCACAGAATACTCCATAACAGGTATCTCACAACAAAAAAGTTCTACCTAATTATACCCCTTAAAAACTCTAAAGCATGTCCACTCCCACTAACACTCCTACTGTTACACGGGGACATTCATCCCAACCCTGGGCCTGATAATCCCCTCAACCACTCCCTCACTACTAACCTCTTTAGTACACCTTTCTCTCCTAACTCACATACAATAGCACACCTAAACATTCGAAGCATTAACAACAAAATCACACAACTGCATGCTTTAATTGACCTCTACGCATTTGATATCCTCTGTCTTACTGAAACCTGGCTTAAACCAGGGACCAAAGACAATGAAATTACCCCACCTGGATATAACATTTTAAGGCAGGATCGTCTAAACAAAAAGGGTGGAGGAGTTGCCTTACTCTATAAATATGAACTGCAGGTGTCCTCGATCGACTCCCTGCCTCCCTTACCTGCAAATGCTGAAATACTCTGCAGCAAATTCCAAATAAATAAAAGCAAAGCCATCTATATAATATGTTCCTATATCCCCCCTGGCAACAACTTAAATACACTTGAAAACATTCTTAGCTGGCTCTCCTGTAACTTTCCTCAGGAAACCATAATACTAGGAGACTTTAATATTGATTGGAATTCCTGAATAACACCAAAACCCATCTATCACCTCAACCTCTTCAATTTTCAACAAACCATAAACTCCCCAACTAGAATTAACAAAACTACCAATAAACAAGCCATCCTGGACTGGATATTAGTCAACAATAATCACCTCTTATATAAAACAGGAACACTCCCAGACAAAATCAGCGACCATCTCCTCACCTACATCACTAAACAAAAAAATAACAATCTCAAACAGGCTAGCTATCATACTATACGTAGCAAAAAAAAACTTTAACCTTCCTTCTTTCCGTAATGAACTCAAAGAATACAACTGGTCAGCTCTAAAATACCTCCCCCTAGATGAAGCTGTTACCCTATTCAACAACACATTTCTCCATATCCTTGACCATCACGCCCCCTCTCGCTTAATTAGAATAGGATCCAAAGCAGCCCCTTGGCTTTCTAAAGAAACCAAGCAAACCATGCTATTAAGGAACAAACTATGGTCAAAATGGAGAACTACAAAAAACCAAACTGACCATCAAAACTTCAAACAACTTAGAAATACTACAAAAAAAAACTCACCTATCTTGATAAAAAAAATTAACTTCAATATCAGCAAAATCAAAATCTTAGTCCTAAAAAATTCTGGTCAGGAATCAACAAACTGCTCCATCCAGGGAATACAAAAACACCTACTCCAACTAACCTAGCTCAAACCCCTCCCAACATAATTGCCAATACATTCAACAACTTCTTCTCTGAAACAGTCACCTCACTAGCAAACACCATGGCTCCCCCCACTTCTCCTCAAAAGACCTCTCCTCAAATAAATACCCCCACACTAAAATTTAAGACAGTCTCCACTACCTACATACGTAAATTACTCTCAAAGCTTAAACCATGCACTCCATCAGCCGACCAACTACCATCCGAATATCTACAACTAGCAGCAGCAGAACTAGCATACCCAGTCTCCATCTTAATTAATAGAACAATAACCGAATCTACTATTCCTTCCCTCTGGAAGGTCTCCCACATCATTCCTCTGCATAAAGGAGGAAACACTAATGAGCTTACGAATTTCCGTCCCATAGCCCTTCTATCGCCTCTATCTAAAATTATGGAATGTTGTATACACCAACAACTTTTAAATCATCTCTTACATAATAGCCTACTAGCAAACTCCCAACACGGCTTTAGACCTTTCCATAGCACTTCTACTGCTCTTCTCTCCTTCACAGACAATATCAACAAAAATCGCAATAACAACCTTTTCTCCTCTGCTTTATTTCTCGGCCTGTCTAAAGCCTTTGATATGATGAACCATCAACTTCTGCTACACACTTTGAAATCTCTCTCACTTGACTTTATGGCATTGCACTGGTTTGACTCTTACTTGAAGGATAGAAAACAAGCTGTGCTTTGGGCCAGCCATCTATCTTCTCAGCTCCCAGTCACTATCGGTGTCCCTCAAGGATCCGTCCTAGGTCCCCTTCTTTTCTCCATATTTATCAATAACCTATCTATTTCACTCCCAACATCCACATGTATTCAGTATGCAGACGATTCAACTCTCATCTGCTCTGCTGGATCTCCAGCTGAACTCCATTCTTCCACCCAAAAAGTCTTTACAGCAGCAGAAAAATGGTTCCAACATATCTGTCTCCTCCTCAATCCCAAAAAAACCAAATTATTACTTTTCTCACCTACCCTTAAGTCTACCCCCTTCTCCTTCTCTATTGTTTCTGATAATGGCACTATCATCACACCTGACCTTTCAACTAAACTGCTAGGTTTTACAATAGATAATCAACTGAACTTTGATTCCCACATTAACCTAACCATCAAAGCTGTAAATAAAAGATAGGTGCCCTCTATAGACTTAAGCCCTTTCTTACACCAACTAGCAGGGTGTCTCTAGCCCAAACTCATCTCATCTCTACATTACTGTATGCCTCCCCATCCTTTATCAACCTTTCAAAATCAAACCTTCAGAAACTTGCCACAACCTACCATAACATTGCCAGATTTGCCACAGGTTCCCCATTTCGTACCCATCATTGTGATAATCTCAAAAAACTCGGCTGGCTTGAACTTCAAAATCTAATTCTCCTCCACCAGTTAGTTATCACCTATAAAATTCTCCATTACCCTAATAATACACCAATACTTAATAACCTTGTCCTCCGCTCAGCAAACAAACTGCTAGTCACTACTCTCAAATCACACAATAAAGCTGGCGACTCCTTGTTTACAAATGTTGTTGGCTCTTACTGGAATAAACTTCCCATAGAACTGACCTCCCTAGGCTCATCAAAACTTTTCAAGAAACAACTAAGGTACCATTTCAAATCCAACTGGCTATGCCCTTGTTCTAATCCTGACTGACTTTAGTGCCCAACTCTCTTTACAACTCCCTCCATTACTTTCTCTACTTGTCTCTACTACTTGTATCACTCCTCCTCTGTAGCTCACCTTATATCCACTTAGATATTACTTTTCCTATAACATCTTTTCTCTTTACTCAATACACCTCTGGATCCTGTCATCTACCCTCTCACTTAAACCTACACTTTGCTCCCTGCTGTGCAATTCTATTTCTTAGAACTGGTGCCCTGGCACAAATGTATTATCATAACTGTCAATACTATATAGTATAGACCTTTGTATGTGCTACCTCTTTCTTTCTTTCTTTTCAAAATGACTACTCCTGCTTTTCCTAATAACATGGGATTAGGAATTCTACTCAGTATTTAGTATTTTAAGTATTATACATATTCTGTAAAAATGATGTAATTTAAGAACTGTACATTTCTGTAAAAATGCTTCTGTATTGTTAATATCCTACATTCGATTAGTTCATTAATCCTTATAAGTTGTATCTTATAGTAATGTTTTTTATGTAATGTACCAGTATATAGTGGAGCTTTTCTCCTCGGGCCTCTGCTGAAAATGGACATGTATCCAGCCAGACTAGCCCGGTCAACAAATGTAAAATAAATGTAAAATAAAATAAATAAATTAATTAATTCTGGCTTCTCTCTGTTGTAGAAAACATCCTTTATGGAGATTGGAACCTTAACTCTGACAGCTATAAAGATTTTGCCCTTCTCCTCCATATCCTTGAAGTGCTTACTCACTTCCTCATTGAACAATGAAAACCTGTGGATGGGGGGTTCATAAATGCCATGACTGTATTTCCCACAAAGTCTGTAAGCCTGAGACATGCCTGTCATTGTATCTCAGGAGCAGGTACAGACATACGACATGCCTGTCATTGTACCTCAGGAGCAAGTGTAGAGATACAATGACAGGCATGTCACTGTATCTCTATACCTGCTCCTGAGATTCTAAATATGCCTTCAGCCATGCTGAAATTACAGTGAACATGTGGGTCATTAGAGTTGAGAAGGTGTCAGCCAGGGTTATTGGCTTCTACTTCTCATTCCCTTTCCAGAAAGCTCCCCACAACATGCTTCATCTGGTCAAGGAGATCTATTTGAAACTAAACCATGGAGTAACATACTTCAGCTTCCACAAAAACAGGGAGAAGGATGTCAAAAAGCAGTATGTAGATTGTCTGTCTCCTTGGAGTCCTTATCTGGCAGTTACATAGTTAGGCTATGCTGTATGGGAGTCCACCTAAGGGCTGCCAAAATGCTCACATGGATCTGGTTTTGATGTCTCTGATTATATTGTTCATTTCTGGAGGGGGGGTTGTATTCGTAGTATGAGGGCCACTGGTCAAAGCTATCCCATGCCATCTTTGTGGAATCTTTAACGTGTCCACCAAGGTGGGGCTACTGTAGTGTTCTGTGGACTACAGTGGCAGGCATGAGGTTTTTGGGCCAGTCTCCATTCTTTTACATCACTTGAAGGAACTCCACAAAAATGGGGTAATTCAGTGGTTATTCACCTCTAACTTTAACCAGAAATTAAATAGCTGAACAAAAAAGTCAGTACCCGCTTGCCCTAAACATAATGGTAAATTAAAGAATAAACCTTTCTTGTGGAATTCCTGCATTAATAAACTTTATAATAAGGAAAGGAAAATAATGAACATTTCTAAGGAATCCCCATCCCCCTGTCTCAAAACTACAATGATACATGACAGCAATAAACATAACAGCACCATCAGAAAATGCAAAGAACCGGACAAGCTTAAGGTCTCTGCACACACCAAAGGAAAGTACAAATGTTTCATCAATTATGGCAGGAAATTAAGGAATAATGTCCAACGATGCAAAATAGCACATCCATAATATCACACATTCCGATCCTGAGTATACAGCCAATACATTAACAGATGATTTTAGTGCTAATTTTACCCTCACTACCTACACTGTTGTCCCTGCTATGCTTGAAAATTTAGTTTCCAGCAAAATTTCAAAGGAGTCTGTAGTTAAACTGTTCAGCCATAGCTTCTCCACATGGTTTGTGCCTAATTCTTAGAGAACGGTCACTGTGATTCTCTTCCATAAAAAAGGGCCACTTTAAAGACATGAGTAATTATACACGCAACAGCCTTATTTGAAAAGTCTTGAAATGTATGATAGCAGAAGTCATACATAAAGGCAACTGATCCAAACACAATTAGCTTGGTTTTATGAAAGGCGGGTCCTGTCTCCTGAACCTAGTAAGCTTCTCTGGAAAGCTTCTTTGGAAAGGTTACAGAGGCTGTGAACAGTGGTCACTCCACACATCCCACTTATCTTGCCCTGGCCAAGGCTTCTAACACCATCCAGGGGTTATTACTGAAAATTTAGACAAACAACTTAAATCCTTACATTATCCACTGGCTTGCAAACTAGTTAACCAACAGATTTTAAGTTAGGAAAGTCACTGGTACCCTCTCTGGAAGTAAAACTGTAACTCAAGGGGTACCACAGGGATCAGTGCTAGGTGCTCTCCTGTTTGCTATTTATTCTGCAGATATCCAAGCCAATATCCCAGAAATATGGTTGACTACAATTGTTGATGACTATAAGTAAAGCACTGTTACCTGCTCATCCATTGAAACTAAACAGTTCCAGTGAAGGATGGAATACACACATACCTGGTTGCACTGAAAATAGCCTCAAGCTAAATACACAGAAGTGCAATGTAGCAGCATTCAACAAAAAAGCTGCTCCTATCTCATATGTTATAAGTGGCACTCCTCTTCAAAAACTTCCAGTCATAAGAGACTCTCAGGTACTTATGTAATAACACACTCACATCTGATCATCATGTATCCACCTTGTAAAATCCTTCTATATGGCCCACTTAATTTCCAAAGGAATAACTTCAAAATCCAAAGGAGTCATCCCATCACTGTGCTCTTCCCTTATCAGACCCATCATCAAATACAATGCCCCCCTTTGGTATGTACAAATCCAGGCAGTATATACTGCTCAACTGAAAAGGCCTCAAAGACTTCTTACCAACAAAGTTAAAGGCTTTAAATCCTTCAACTATCCTGATAGACTATCCTCATACTTAATAGTTTATCATCTGTTACAAGGTGACCTGTGTCTCATTTTTAAACTATGAAAGGCCCAATCCTACTTGACCTTCTATTTCTTCTCAAAACCAGTCACTCTACAAACCCCTGCACTAGGAACTTAGACCAAAAAATAAGCCAAGACTCACTGGAGGGATAGGTTCCTAACTCATCAAACTGTCAGCCTAACAAATACATTATCACTTCAGGTCGACAAAAGTACTGTTTTGGTTATCTTTACGGCAAGTCTTGATGACTGGATGGGTTAAAAAGAAGTTCTGTACTTACCATAACGTTCCATCTGTGTTGTCCATCTTCATCCATCCTTGACGTATGGGTCTGGCTCCAATATCAGAACCGACTCGGCCACCACCACAGCCCGTGCCACCCAAAAACTCTGGAGCTTCACCTCCACCCACAATCCCCCTCTCCCAATCACCTCAGATCGAGCCTGCAGAGAATGCATAGATAATAGATAAGAAAGCCCGAAGGAAAACCATATCTGCTATGTTCACCTTCATGCTGTCTTAACTTTAGAGATTACCTCAGCTGCTCAGCTGTACGCCTAGTGCCTAATCACTCTCAATGGTATGTCTTAACAATATTAATTAGCACACCCCATCACGTTTTATTCCTTCTGTACTTTCTACTGCTACACCCCTAAAATATACATGGTTTTAGCATATGCTGTGATGCAGCTTTGTGTAGAATGAGAGGATTTTTCCCAGCAATAAAGTCTGCATATAAAGCATCAAAAAGGACATATTTTAGCTGCACAGTGATTAAGTTAATCTGTTTTTAAGTTGTATCTGTAGGGGAACACTTGTGAATGTTTATTTTTTTTGATAGGTGAGAATATATAGATGGTGACAGTTGGCATTTTGACATCTTAGTAAGTAACAGACTTTTTAATGTATATGACACTATTTCCTTCTTATTAGATTCGATTCTGGCATGCTGATTACCAAATACATTTCTTGTGTGTGTTTTTGAATTACTGTGGGGAAAGAAAAATGCCCTGAATGGATAAAATTGTGGTTGCAGGATTGTGTAATATAATTTCAGCAGGACTGGTGTCTAGAAAGAAAACAACACAACACTGCCCCATATATTTGCTAAACGTAAAAATGTGAACTTACACACAGATGTGGCAGTGATTTATGGTTATCTTATGAAACAGACAATGACAAAAGCCAGAACATTAGAAATACTAATACCTCTAACACAAAAGGGTGAAAATCTGTAGGTTTATTTGAAATTTACTCTTACCCAGGGTTATGCTATAACTACTATATGAAAAAGCTTTTTGTCACAGAGTGGGTTGAGTTACTTTGTCATATCTGGTTCTCTTCCTGTATTAAAAAAAAAAAAAAAAAAACAATTCTCTTGTCTGTCATCCATACACATAAGATACTATCTTATTGTAACCGACAAGTTAACACTGGAAATTATATCATTTGGCTTTACTTTTTTTTTTCTTAAAACGTAATAAAATATTGTTGTCAAGGCCTTGTGCATGGCTTTAGAAATCTCCCAGAAACAAATGTTGGTCACCAGGTGCTGTAGTGCACTTCCACCAGTAACCTATTTTTCATTTTTTTTTTTTTTTTTTTTTGGGTCTAATACCAATTCTCTTTAAAACAGGAAGTGATTAAGCTTCATGAGGAAACCATACAGGTCTTTAAAGTCCTGGTTATTTAGTACAGCTGTGCAGCATCAGAAAGCATGCTGGTTTGTGTTTACTGTATTATATAATGTATCTGTTAAATCTTCATCTCGTGATAAGTTATTGTGCTGTAGTAAATGTTTGAGTTATAATATGAAAATCTGACCCTTGTTTGCATGTAAAACTCTGTTTTGCTCTTGCACTTGAAAAGCGGTTCATAGTATTGTATATACAGTAGCTAAAACAAGTGTGTAATACAACATTTATGTATATGTAAACATCTGATATATGGTTGTGCATTAGATTGTTTGGGGAGAAGATCTTTAAGCAAGTCGGCTTGCAAGATTAGGTTGTGGATGTAACAGTAATACTTTGATAATGCTTATCTTTTACCTGCCTTTACCTAAAATCTCCTTGTCATTTGTATGACTTCACTGAAATGGCCACAACAAAGTGAATAGGGATTGGCTAAAAAAAGTATGTTGCCAGTTATCATAGGTTTTCTCTAGCACAGGTGAGTGATGTCACAAAAAGTGGGTGGGACAGGGCGGTGGAGCACAAGCTGAGGTGGAGCAGGGTAGACAAAGTACAGGTATAGTAGACTTCTACCCAGAATGCACTTGAAAGTGTTGATCATGATTTTGTCCCTCCATATCTGTCTGCCTCCATGGAGTAAAGATCTACTACTTTTGGATTCCTGGTCCATGCATGTAAACAAAGGCCAACTGTAGATCATCTTGGTTAACCTTTGAGGTACTCTGTCTAGAAAGATGAATGACCTTTGAGGTGCAGTCTTCAGTATTCAAAATTCTCCTTAATTTGGAACATTAGAGAGACAGGAAAACCTCCTTTCTATGGGAGTTTAACTTATGGGAAATGACAGAGAGCCTTACTGGTTTTGTGAGCACTGACTGAAATGACTATCTTTATACTAATTTGCCACTCCCAAATATTTTTTCTTTGTTAGTCTGATAGGGCAGCCACTCAGAGGTATGACATTTTAGAATTTTTGCAACCCTGCATAGAATATTATGTGTCCTGTTGAGAGTTCTTTCTCATTTAAGGTTCAATTCAGCACTTAGTCTAATATTTGGCTTAGTCGTCTAACAGTGCAGTGGCATTAGATATATCATTATATGAAGGTATTCTAAAGCATTTTGTCACTGCCATTTGATGAGAATTCTGCTATGCAGGATGGAATGAAAGAGTTTTATTTGCATAGGAGTATGAGGTGAGTTACTCTGCAAGCATTTGTAATAGCAAAACATGTTTGGAGTATGATCATATTAGATGTTAGGCTGCACTTTTCACTGAAGATTTTGTACTGTCTACTGAGAAGATTATGTCTTCTGTTCTGTTTGAGTCCTGCCTGTAAAAGATTTTTGTCATGTTAAACAATACGAAAAAGTGAGGCTTATTTGTCTGTGCAATATTCATAGATGGCTTTGGAGTTGTTTTCATTGTGTGATGCTTGTGGCCCCATCCAGTGAAAGGGAACAGTTGCAGCACCATCCAATGGAAATGGACAGCTGTTGTTTTCTTTTTTGGAGCAAAAAGATGAATACTTACTGTGACAACCCTCAGCGTTATTTGATGGGAAGATTTTCACAACATATCTCTGCATTACCCAATGGCCACTTTGTAAACTCTCTTAGCTGAATCTGTAGGATTTTCATAGATTCCCGAGTCAAATTTTAGATGTTGATGACAGCACTTTAGGAAGATTGATGAAAGGAGAAGGTGAAAATGGTAAAGGTAATTACCACAGAAATAGAAGTTCAGAGAAACTTTATTAGTGAGTGGACTACTTGTTGGCAACCAATTCAAGACTGAATGCTGTGTCTTTTTACTTGTCCTCTTCTTCCCCAGATAGAAACAGA
The DNA here is from genome assembly GCF_019279795.1 of Protopterus annectens. Lineage (NCBI taxonomy): Eukaryota > Metazoa > Chordata > Ceratodontiformes > Protopteridae > Protopterus > Protopterus annectens. The sequence continues at coordinate 923,964,214 of NC_056739.1, forward strand.
TCTTTGAAAAATGTAGTTAAATAAACATCCCACTGGCTAACTAGGAAACTGAAGTACATTTCATGCAAAAAGATTCAGTACCTCTCCTAGCTTATTTTGTTGACAAGGATGAGGCAATTACCCTAGTATGAACAGCAAGGTTTATTACATTTTTTCATGGAAAAAACACAGCTTTCTGATGGAGTTGAAGATGGGAGATTTCAGCATATACCACAGGTTGTAAATGTAGAGGCAGGGCCAGTGTTGTCCCATTTTTCCTCTGGAGGTATGCAGCAAACTCTTCAGAAGATTGTTCTCCTTTTTTGTATTTATTTATGAATGAATGAATGAATGACCAGAGTACATATGATCATATCTGACCAGGGAGAGGCAGAGGGGGATTGACCAAATCCATTCTTTTAGTTTTTAATGTTTTTACTTCTTTATAGTTTGTACTCCAGTTAGGTGAACTGGTCTACTGACTTTTTTCAATAGTAGTGTGAACATATGCTTGCGGGATCCTAATCTCTTTTGCAACATTAAAGGACATACTGGAGGGATAGGTATGTACTACAGAGAATACAACTTCTGTGGAACCATCTTCCACTCCACAAAATGCAAAGTACTTCTCTTATTCTGTTCAAATATAATCTGGATGACTGGATGGGAAAAAGTAAATTCACTTCAAGTTTAGCACTCAAACCCATCATGGATAGGGTAAATAAGTAAGTGTCCCCCTTGTTGGCTAGGCTTACTTAGGCCCTTGGGCCGATAGCCTAGTACCTACCTATAAACCTATGAACTATAAGGGCTAGAAACAATGGGAATGTAAGGCTAGGCCTCTTAAGTCTGTCACAGATCAATAGCTTAGAAATTGCCTATGAACCAGTCATGACCCAGGTACAGAAAGTACAATACCGAGGAAGGTACATATGTATGTGTATAAGTTGCTTTTGAACATGCAAACAGTCAGCAGCCATTGTCACAATTTCTGAGGGATCAATACAAAAAAAAAGCAAACCAGCAGAGGTTCAATGAGAAAATAATTGAATGTTGTGTGAATTATCTTCATTTTTAAGTATTACTATAACATCTGTATAATAATACTGACAAATGTAACATGTCAAGTTTGAGGGAGAGGTAGCTTACTGCTGAAGGTATAAGATCCATCCGCAAGAAAGAAAGAAAGATACTGTGCGTCTCCCCCTCTAGTATAGCCAGTGTCCAGCTTTGTAAAAAAAACTCTAGATCACAAGTTTCCCATGAACATTTTGATGGGTGTGAAAATGCAAATAAGACAGACAGAGGCATACAGATCTGAAAGTTAGTACATTGATCCAGGAGTGAGTCACTAAACTTAACTGCACTGATTGGGACTGTATCTCCATTTAGAATTTCCTTTTTTTGTCTTGCCCTGGAGTTGGCAAGGAACCTTCAATATGATGGCATCCCCTTTAACTGTATGGAACCAGAGGTCATGTAATGTCTTCTGTTACTATGTTGCTGCATCTTCATATGGGACCTGGTAGGTAGCTGCTGCCATACAGACTAAAGGAAAGGTGTGTCATATGACCTGTCTAATTCTCTGTTATTTATCTATCTGTATATCCATTTTCTAAAATGGTTTTCCTATTGAAGATCATGGCAGTAACAAGCTGATCAGATCAGACCTCCCACTTCTTCACAACAGCCCTCAGCCTATTTTATAACAGCCCCCCCAACTTATCTTAGGATCCTCAGACATGCCCAGGCAAGCTAACAAATGCACCTTGTCCTGGGTGTACCATAGGGCCTGCTCCCTTGCCTGGGACATTCCCTGTGGGAAACACTCAAAATGTATCTTCAGTTCATAGGTTCATAGGTGCATACTAGGCTATCTGCCCTAGGGCATTTATAAGCCTAGCCAGAGTGTGTTTGGCTTTCGCCACCCATTTTAAAATAATTTTGCTATGCCCTATTTCGAGGTTAGTATACTGTGCCTCTGTCTAACAGTGACACAGAAGTCATACCCAGGGTAAACCTACGATCTCTCATCCACTCATCAAGATTCCTCTTGAAGAGAGTCAATGAGGGACACTGCCTAACCTGGACTGGGATTTTATTCCAGAGTGAAGGGAACCTCTGGGTTATGAATCTGTCCCTCCAGCATGTCCTATTTATTTCAGTGCTGAGGTTCAAGTCTCTCGAGCTGCACTCGATGGGATTTGGATTTTCTGAGGTGCAGCATGTCCATTAATTCCGGGTTGGACATGGCTTTATACGTCAGGCACAGATCGCCTCTGAGCAGGCGGTATGCCACTGAGTAGAGCTGGAGTTTCTTTAACCGGGCAGCATATGGCATCTGTTTGAGCCCTTTGATCCTCTTGGTGAGGTACTTTTGGGGTCTTTCCAGTTGCTGCAGGTGTCTGGTAAGGTACATCCCAAAAGGGGCATTGTACTCAATTATGGGCCTGATGAGGATGAGTACAGAGGCACGATGACCTCCCCTGATCTAGATGTGAATCCCTTCAGTATTAGGTGGGCTTATAAAATGTTTTTCTAACCACTTTGGCCAAGTGGTTGTCAAATGAGAGATTGCCATCAACTTGGGTCCCCAGGTCCCTAATTACTTCTTCTGTACTTAATGGATTACCAACTATGTGGTCATTTGTGGGCACTTTGTTTTTGCCAAAGGGGATGACTATACACTTTTTGGCATTTGGCTTGAGGCCATGGCTTTGGCACCAGTTGTCTGTTTCTATGAGGCCCTTTTGGAGGATGCTTGTGTCGGCTGGAGTGTCGATTATGGCGCCCAGTTTGCAGTCATCTGCAAACATGGTCAGCCACAGTCCTTCCATGTTGGCATGTACCTCCGAGAAATATATACCGAACAAGAGAGGTCCCAGGACTGAGCCTTGTGGGATGCCACTTGTAACTGGTTTGGAGTCTGACATGGCTCCAGCAATTCTAACCATGTGGGTTCTGTCCTTGAGCCAGTTTGCAACCCATCTAGTGACATAGGGGTTTATATTTAAGCTGGTGAGCTTATCTATAATGCCCGAGTGGGGTATTGTATCGAAGGCTTTTGCGAGGTCCAGGTAGGCTGTGTGGACCACCTTCCCCTCATCACTGGCCTTAGTGACTGTTTCAAAGAAATCAACCAGGTTTAAGAGGCAGGAGCTGCCCTTAACAAAGCCAAACTGGGTAGGATCCAGTGTCTGTAGGTCCCCAATATCTTTATTTATGAGGTCCATGATCCAGCCTTTCCATAGCTTTGCAGACCAAGCTAGTCAGGCTTATGGGGCGATAATTTCCAGGATCCGTTGAGGCACCACCTTTGTGGAGAGGGACCACTGTTGCTGTACGCCACTCTTTGGGTACATATCCTGTAGTAAGGCTGAGATTGAACAGTAGTTTTATGTTTGGGTTTAGCTCTTCTTGGAGTTCATGTAGGATGCAGCCCGGGACACCGTCTGGTCCCATTGATGCTGTGTTTTTTGCTTTGGAGAGGGCAGCTCTTACCTGAGCATCTGAGATGTCAGGGGGGCAGCACTCTGCTGGGATAGATATTTGCCCTTTTGGTGGGGAGGAGGGGAGAAGTTTGCGCTGAACCTGTCAGCTAGGATATTGGCAATGTCTGTGGGTTCGGTGTATTTTTTGTCATTTTGGACTAATTCTGAGCATATCTGGGAATTCCCACCCAGGTTCCTAACATAACTAAAGAAAGCCTTGTGATTATTCTTAGTGTCCTGTGCAATTTTTCTCTCAAAGCTGGCCTTAGATGATTTTATGAGTGCCCATAGTTTTTTGCTAATACTGATCAGAGATGCCTTCCCTTTTTGGGATTTTGCTCTATCATGTAGTAGCTTCCTCCTTCTATTGTATAGTTTGTTTATGGCTGGGGTCCACCAGACAGGACGTCTGCCTTTGGAGGATTGGGACTTGGTTTTATTTGGGATTGCATGATCCATGCATTCCTGAAGGTGTTCATAGAATGCATTTATAAAGGATTCTGCGGTCTGGGCCGTATTTTCCACAGGCCCGGGGGCTTTGAAGGATTCCACTTTGGTTTTGAGGAGTGTGAAATTTGCATTAGAGAAGTTTTTCACTGTGGTTTTCAGGGCAGGGGGTGGAGTCGGGATGTGAATAATCCAGTGAGATTACTTTATGGTCTGATCTTACCAATGAGGGATGCACTTCTGGTCTGGAGCATAGAGTCCCCATGTTGGTGATGATCAGGTCCAGTATGTTTTCCCCTCTTGTGGGAGTGGTAACACGTTGTTCCATAGCATTTGAGTTTATAAATTCTAGGAATCTTTGGGCTAGGGTGTTGGAGCTAGAGTAATGCTCCCAGTCTGTTTGGGTAGTTGAAGTCGCCAAAATAATGGTGTTTGGAGAGACCTTCATATTTTCCAGTGTTCTCAGGAAGGCCGAGTGGGGGTTCCTGGGTTTGGGAGGGTGGTCTGTAGCAGGCTATAAACTGGAAGGCAGTTTTACCCACTGTTAGTTGCACATGGATTGTCTCTGATGCTTCGTGCTGTGCCACCAACCTGGAGGTGTGGGTATCTTTGACGAATATTGATACTCCCCCTCCTTTTGTGGTTCGGTCCAAGTTTTGGGGCCAAAAAGCATGGTATGAGGTATAACCTGATAGTGCTTGGGTGCTCTCAGGAGCCTTGAACCAGGTTTCTGTTACTGCACAGATATCGATGTTCTCCATGCTAAGGAGAGTTTCGAGTGCGTGCATCTTGAGGTTTAGACTTCTGGCATTGAGTAGCATTACTCTTAGTTTCTTATCCCTTGTGATACCTATGGAGGTGGGTTTGTCTTTTGAGCCTTGCCTAAAAAAGGCACTATGGGGGGTAACAAGAGCCTTTGCCAATATCCAAAAGCCCAGGGGTGACAGGTGCAAGCCGTCCCTAGTGAAGCATCATGGCTTGTCGAGCATGTCATCCCAAGCTGACAGGCATTGGATCCCCTTTGAATGACACCAGTACTTAAGCCAATTGTTGAAATTATCACTTGTCTTCATATTGTGGCATCATTCTTGGTGAGGGTAAGATGCTACTCAAGGTCAGGGTCATACCGGCCTGGGCTACATGCTCAGAGAGATCCGCTATGTCTCTTTTCATGTAGTCCAGGGAGGTACGTCTCAGGTTATTCACACCAGCATGGACAATGACTGAGTCATATTTGTACTTGCCTTGGAGTGACCCGAGTGCTTGTGTTATGTGGTGGATCCTAGCGCCCGACAGGCAGCTCACCGTGACTTTCTCCTTGTTCAGCCTGGTGAGCGGGACGTCGGTGTGCCTGACGATAGAGTCACCTATTACAAGTGTATCAGGTGTGTTGTTTAGCCTTAAGGGCTGTGACTGTTCGGCACACTGGCTTTGTGAGCTATGTGTTGTACGTGTTTTGTTTTGGGGTAGCAGTTGCTTGGATGTCTGCTTTGGAGGTCTCTGCTGCTTAGGCAGATTTTTATTTAGAGCCTCCGAGTATGTTTTTGTATGTTTATGTGTTTGGTTTGCTGTCGTGGTAGGTCTATTTGAGACTGGAATTGTAGTGAGTGTGGTTTCCTTCTCCTCCTGACTGGTTACACCAGTACTGAGTTGAGAGAGCTTAGCCTGCAGTATGGCTATATGGTTGCATCTCTCACATGTGTTGGAATTTGTTGGGAGGAGGAGAGGGTTATCTGTGTACATGAGGCAGTTGTAACATTGCCTCAAGATTCCCAGATTCACCAGCTGGACTGGAGAGGAGATTGACCACTGACCTTTGGACATGCTAGAATAGTATTGGGAATTCCTTTATAATTGGAAAAAAAAGGGCTAATGGGGAACAAGGTACTCAAGGGGAGTTTGTGAGGGTGTAATGCTTTTAATTTTTTAGTGCTGACTTATATAATTGCTTTAGTGGGCAAGTGCCAGGTAACTTAAATGCAGTGTGTTACAGGTAACTTAAATGCAAAAATGACAAACAGTTGATGTCCAGACAACCTCATTTAACTTCCACGATCCTGGAGGAGCTTTGATGTACTTTGAGATCCTCCTAGGCTACTTCAGAGGCTAGATCAGGGGAGGTCATCGTGCCTCTGTACTCATCCCTCATCAGGCCCATAATTGAGTACAATGCCCCTTTTGGGATGTACCTTACCAGACACCTGCAGTAACTGGAAAGACCCCAAAAGTACCTCACCAAGAGGATCAAAGGGCTCAAACAGATGCCATATGCTGCCCGGTTAAAGAAACTCCAGCTCTACTCAGTGGCATACCGCCTGCTCAGAGGCGATCTGTGCCTGACGTATAAAGCCATGTCCAACCCGGAATTAATGGACATGCTGCACCTCAGAAAATCCAAATCCCATCGAGCTACACGCTCGAGAGACTTGAACCTCAGCACTGAAATAAATAGGACATGCTGGAATGACAGATTCATAACCCAGAGGCTCCCTTCACTCTGGAATAAAATCCCAGTCCAGGTTAGGCAGAGTCCCTCATTGACTCTCTTCAAGAGGAATCTTGATGAGTGGATGGGAGATAGTAGGTTTACCCTGGGTATCACTTCTGTGTCACTATTAGACAGAGGCACAGTATACTAACCTCAAAAAAGGGCATAGCAAAATTCTTTTAAAATTGGTGGCGAAAGCCAAACACACTCTGGCTAGGCTTATAAATGCCCTAGGGCAAATAGCCTAGTATGAACCTATGAACTTGGCCCCTAAGTAATGGACAGAAAGTACAATAATGCTGGAAAGGAACTTCCTTTCTGCCACTTGTGTCTGTGATCTCATTGTTTAGGTTACTCTCCAAAACCCGTGAATGTGATTGAGGATAGAGACACTGAATGACCAGTAAATTGACCTTTTTTTGCTTTGAATTCATTTGTGCTCCACCAACATAGTCCATTACAAGACCTTCAGTAATGCTGTGCTGTAGCCATCTGACAGCTAGTCTCCTAATCCCATCTACCCTAAAGACACTTAAGCTGTTCCTACTTAGGGTCCCTTCTAACCTGCAGAGGGAAATCTGATTTTTTTTTTCCTGTGAGAAAACCAAGACTTCTGATTAGAAGCACTTGTTGTTATCTCACCTGCTTTACACTCAGCAGAGAACTGCATTATTACTGCCAGAGATTATAGTCACATGTATCCAAAAGGACAACATCACCCCAAACGGGATACTTTCCAAACTTTACAGCAAAGAAAACCTGACTCAGGAAACCAGTGAAACTATACATCTTCAAAGTAGCTTGTTAGACGTTACAGGCAATAGTTAAAGTAAAAATTTAGTAACTAACCAAGAGCTTTTGTGTAAATGGCACTTCGTCAAAGTAGTTTAAAAACCCAGGCCCTATTTCTGAAGCCTTTTAATGGATAAAAGCAAGAATATGTGATTAAAAACAATAATAAAAAGAACACTTTCAGGTCACATGAGCAACTTTGGCTGTACCTTAGTCTCCTTTTTTTGAAAATTATAAACAGAGTGAGACAAGACATATTATTATCACAGTCCTACAGCTATCTTGGGTATATCCACCTTAATGCCAAGAATATAAATACTGCTCTGAATTTGCATATACAAAGAAAAAATGCCATACAGGAGTAGTCCTGGCACTTAATACTGTTGTAAAACCTCTCACAAGGTATTCTGGGGTATGTGGTCATTTGGTGTTTCTAGCCAGATCACGTTTCACATATCTTTTAAAATGCTTGTTATCCTGGATGCCCCACCAATCTGCAGTGCCTTCTTGTCCAGATCTGGAGACACCTGCTGGCACTTTATGGAAAGCTTCTTTCTTTAACTTAGTGACTTTGACTTCCACCATTGCTGCTGACTATTCTGTCCCCTGTGATGACCAAGACGATTAGCTTTGAACAGAACAGTAGATACTGTAGTTCTAGGAGCTTGTTCCCAAGGCATAAAACTGTTGATTCCAGGAATTATTTTTTACTGTTGATAGAGTATAAATGTTCTTCACTTACAGTTTGTAAAACAAAATTAAAAAAAATGGCTTCTTCCTTTCAGATTTTAATGTAATCCATTGAGCTTATTTGCAAAAAGGAATAAGGTAGAAATCTGCTGTATGATAATGACAACATTATCAGTGTGTCTGAAAAAAAAAAAAACAATTTGTCAGCCAACTTACAGTCCTGGGAATCAGAAAACTAGGAGGTTCATCGGTTCATCGGTTTATACTAGGCTATCTGCCCGAGGGCATTTATAAGCCTAGCCCATAGTTTTTTGTGGCTTACGCCACCCCTTAGTTTGGAGAAACTATGCCCATTATTTAGCTGTGCCTCTGTCGAGCAGTGACACTGAGGTAACCCCTGGGGTGTATCTGCGATCTCCCATCCATTGGTCAAGATTCCTCTTGAACAAGGCCAGCGAGGTGCTCTGCCTCACATAAACCGGGATTTTGTTCCACAGCATAGGGAGTCTTTGAGTGATGAATCTATCCCTCCAGCACGTCCTATTAATAACCGTGTCGAGGTTTAAGTCACCCGCCCTTGTGGCTCTGAGGGATCTAGATTTTTTGAGATGAAGCATATTCATCAAATCTGGGTTTGATATGGCCTTGTATGTCAGGCATAGGTCACCTCTGAGCAAGCTGCACGCAACTGAATATAACTGGAGTTCTTTCAGTCGCAGCATAAGACAGATTTTGAGACCCTTTATTCTTTTGGTGAGGAACTTTTGTGGCCTCTCCAGCTGCTGCAAGTGTCGGGTCAGATACATTCGAATGGGGCATTGTACTCGATCATTGGTCTGATGAGTGATGAGTATAGGGAGACTATGACTTCCCTTGATCTAGATGTGAATCCCTTCATGATAAGGTGGGCAATGTAGAAGGTCTTCCTAACTACTTTAGCAATATGAGTGTCGAATGAAAGGCTACTGTCAACCTGGGTTCCCAGGTCCCTAATAACTTCTTCTGTGTTCAGGGATTGCCACCTATATGGTAGCTAGGGGTAACCTTATTTTTCCCGAAGGGTATGACTATGCATTTCTTGGCATTTAACTTGAGGCCATGGCTCTGGCACCAGTTATCCGTTCTGTGAGACCCTTCTGAAGGATGTCTGTGTCGGATGTGTTCTCAACCACGGCCCAGTTTGCAGTCATCTGCGAACTTTGTCAGCCATAACCCTCCTGTGTTTGCTTGTACTTCAGAAAAGTAGATGCCAAACAAGAGTGGGCCCAGGACTGAGCCCTGTGGGACACCACTTGTGACAGGCTTAGAGTCTGACATGGCGCCAGCAACTCTGACCCTGTGGGTTCTGTCACTCAGCCAGTTTGCAACCCATCTTGTAATGTATGGGTTTACATTTAAGTTGATGAGTTTTTCAATGATACCCGAGTGGGGTATTGTATCGAAAGCCTTCGCCAGGTATAGGTAGGCTGTATGGATTGCCTTTCCCTCGTCAATGGCCTTGGTGACTGTTTCGAAAAAGTCAACCAAGTTTAAAAGGCATGATCTGCCTTTGACAAAGCCAAACTGGATTGGATCCAAAGTCTGCAAATTCCCTATGTCTTTATTTATGAGATCCATTATGATCCTTTCCATGACTTTGCAGATCAGGCTTGTCAAGCTAATGGGACGGTAATTTCCAGGGTCGGTGGAGGCACCGCCTTTGTGGAGTGGGACCACAGTCGCTGTGCGCCACTCCCTGGGTACGTATCCGGAGGTGAGACTAAGATTAAACAGCTGTCCTAACTGTGGGTTTAATTCCTCATTGAGTTCATGGAGCACACAGCTGGGGACACCATCAGGTCCCATGGATGCTGTGTTCTTTTCCTTGGAGAGAGCAGTTCTCACCTGAGCATTGGAGATGTTTGGGGGCTACAATCATTTGGTATAGATATCTCTTCTTTAGACGGGGAGGGTGGGGAGAAGTTTGCACTGAACCTGTCAGCCAGTATGTTGGCAATGTCTGTAGGATCAGTAATCTTCACATCATTTTGAACTAATTCTGAACATATCTGGGAGTTTCCTCCTAGGTTTCTGACATAGCTAAAGAATGCTTTATGGTTGTCTTTAGAGTCCTTAGCTATTTTTTTCTCAAAATTAGCTTTGGATGATTTTATGAGAGCTCTTAGCTTTTTACTTATAGTGATCAGCGGTGTCTTACCTTTTAAGGATTTTGCTCTATCTTGTAGTAGCTTTCTCCTTTTATTGTAGAGTTTGTTTATGGCTGGGGTCCACCAGACTGGACGCTTGCCTTTGGTACAAAGAGTCTTTGTTTTGCTTGGGATTGCCTGATCCATGCAGCCGTGCAGGTGCTGGTAGAAGGCATTTGTAAGTGATTCAGCGGTTTGAGTAATGTTAACCGCTGGCTCAGGGGCCTTAAAGGAGACCACACTAGTCTTTAGAAGTGTGAAGTCGGCTTTCGAGAAGTTCTTTACTGTGGTCTTTTTCATTTTGGGTGGCGGCGGGATGAGGACCTCCAGCGAGATTAGTTTGTGATCAGATCTCACCAGTGAGGGGTATACTTCTGGCGTTGAACATTGTGCTCCCATGTTCGTGATGATGAGATCAAGTATGTTCTCTCCTCTTGTGGGGATGGTGACTAGTTGTTCCATGGCATTTGAGTTTATGAATTCCAGGAACTTTTGGGCTAGAGTGTTTGGGCTTGAGTAGTGTTCCCAGTCTATATTAGGGTAGTTGAAGTCACCTAGTATGATGGTGTTCGGAGATACATTTATCCCCTCCAGTGTTTTCAGGAAAGCCATGTGAGGTTCCTGAGTTTGCGAGGGTGGCCTGTAACATGCTACAATTTGCAGAGCAGTCTTACCTATGGTTAATTGCACCTGGATGGTTTCCGATGCATTGTGCGATGCCACCAATCTTGAGGTGTGGGTGTCCTTGATGAATATGGATACCCCTCCTCCTTTCTTGGTATTGTCCGGGTTTTGTGGCCGGAACGCATGATATGAGGTAAAACCTGATAGTGCTGGGGTGCACTCAGGAGCCTTGAACCAGGTTTCTGTCACAGCACAGACATCGATGTTCTCCATACTGAGAAGGGCCTCGAGTGCGTGCATCTTGAGGTTGAGACTTCTGGCATTGAGCAGCATTACCCTTAGTTTTTTTCTTTGTTTTGTTCTAGGGTGGTAGGTTTAGAATTTGAGCCTTGCCTAAAAAGGCACTATGGGGGTGGCAAGAGCCTTTGCCAAAATCCGGAATCCCAGGGGTGACAAGTGTAAGCCATCCCTTGCGAAGCAGCGTGGCTTGTCCAGCATGTCATCCCAGGCAGACAGACATTGGATCCCCTTTGAATGACACCAGAGTTTAAGCCAATTGTTAAAGCTGATCATCTTATCTCTGTATTGTGGCATCATTCTTGGTGAAGGTAGGATACTGCTCAAGGTCAGGGTCATACCTGCCTGGGCTACATAATCAGAGAGCTCCTCTATGTCTCTTTTCATGTAGTCCAGGGAGGTACGTCTCGGGTCGTTTACACCAGCGTGGACAATGATTGAGTCATACTTGTACCTGCTGTTGAGAGACCTGAGTGCATGCGTTATGTGTGGATTCTAGCACCCGACAGGCAGCTTACTGTGACCCTCTCCTTACTCAGTCTGGTGAGCGGGACGTCAGTGTGTCTGACTATGGAGTCACCAATGACTAGTGTGTCTGGCATAGTGTTTGGCCTTAAGGGCTGTGACTGCTTGACACTCTGACTGTGTGGTCTATGTGATGCAGGTGTTGTGTTCTGAGGTGGTAGTTGTTTGGGTGTCTGCTTTGGTGGCCTCTGCTGTTTTGGTAGATTTTTGATCAGAGCCTCCAAGTATGTCTTTGTGTGTTTATGTGTATGCTTTGAGGTTGTGATGGTATTATGTGAGACTGGGTCTATAGTGTGTGTGGTTACCTTCTCCTCCTGTCTGGTCTTGCCAGTCCTATGTTGAGAGAGCTCAGCCTCCAGTTTGGCCATATAGTTGCATCTCTCGCATGTATTTGTGTTTTGTGGGAGGAGGAGAGGGTTGTCTGTGTACATGAGGCAATTGTAACATTGCCTCAATAATCCCAGGTTCACCAGCTGAGCAGGAGAGGATATTTGCAACTGATCCCTCGACATGCTAGAAGGAATAGACAGAAAAAACTTAAAAAAAGGTTTTGGGGGGATGTTGGTGACCGAGAAATGGGGTTTGCTTTTTTTGGGGTACTTTCTATAACAAGAGTGCTGTATCGAGGTGATAAGTACTGTAGGAGCAAGTGCTTAGCTATACGGATAGAGAATAATCTACTTGGGAGTCAAGTAGAGATAATTTATAGTTGTAGGATACACTAAATAGAACAGTAGTACACTTTGAGGAAGGTAGTTTTAAGGGAAAATTTGAAGAGTGAACTTTAGGTAGCCCTAATAGTTTAAATCTGCTTAACCGGCGCTGCCCTAGTGTGCAACGGTAGCAGCTCCACGCTAAATCGCGCTAAAGCGTGGCCTGGTCATTCCACTTATAGGTTCATAGGTAGGTACTAGGCTATCTACCCGAAGGCATTTATAAGCCTAGCAGGAATTCTGTTGGATTTCACCACCCCCTTAGATTAGTTCCCTGTGAAGTGATCCCCGGGTCCATTCGTCAAGGTTTCTCTTGAAGAGTGTTAGTGAGGAGCTCTGCCTAATGTAGATTGGAATCTTGTTCCAGAGCATGGGAAGTCTCTGGGACAGGAATCTATCCCTCCAGCATATCCTATTTATTCTTGTGGTGAGGTTTAGATCCCTAGAGTGTGTGGCTCAAGGGGATATGGTTTTCTTTAGGTGGAGCATGTCCATCAATTCTGGGTTGGACATGGCCTTGTATGTCAGGCATAGATCACCTCTGAGTAGGTGGTATGCAACCGAGTACAGCTGGAGTTTCTTCAGTCGTGCTGCATAGGGCATCTGTTTGAGACCAGTGATGCTCTTGAAGTACTTCTGTGGTCTTTCCTGCTGTTGCAGGTGTCTTGTAAGGTACATCCCAAATGGGGCATTGTACTCTGTGATGGGTCTGATGTGTGATGCGTAGAGGGGCACAATGACCTCTTTTGATCTGGATGCAAACCCTTTTTTGTGGTTAGGTGGGCCACATAGAAGGATTTTCTAACCACTTTGGCAATGTGATTATAAAAGGAGAGATTACTATCTACTTGGGTCCCCAGATCCCTTATTACGTCTTCCGTATTTAGGGGGCTACCACCTATGTGGTTGTTTGTGGGTACTTTGTTTTTTTACAAAGGGGATGACTATGCACTTTTTGGCATTTAGCTTGAGGCTTTCTCTCTCTCTCTCTCTCTCTCTATATATATATATATATATATATATATATATATATATATATATAGGTCTGCTTTGATAGAAAGCACATTTCACTGAAACTCATTTTGTCAAAGCTTCATTTCACTGAAAATTAATTGCCTGAGCACAATTCACTGAAAGCTCACTTCACTTAAAACTCATTTGACTGGAGCTCATTTTGTCTAAACAGGTATATGCCCTGTTCCACACTGTAGTGTGATCCTGGAGTTAGTATATAGTAAGGGGGGGGGGGTATTTTAAATGTTGTAAACTATAGACATGGATTCTTATAAGTTAAATGAATAATTCTTTCTTTCCAGAAAATAATATATACCCAGACTATGTGGGGGGGGGGGCTATTCCCACCACACCTCCCCCAACTATATATACTAACTCCAGGATCTCACTACAGTGGGGAACAGGGCATATACCTGTTTAGACTAAATGAGTTTCAGTCAAATGTGTTTTCAGTGAAGTAAGCTTTCAGGAAATTGTGCTCAGGGAATTAATTTTCAGTGAAATGAGGCTTAGACAAAACGAGTTTCAGTGAAATGTATTTTCTATCAAACAAAGTAGACCCATATATATATATATATATATATATATATATATATATATATATATATATATATATATATATATTGAGAGAAACCAAAGACCAAGGCGATTTAATTAAAGGATTTTTACTGGAACCGAATGGTTATCGTTATTCGATTTGGAGCTAACATTTGTTTCAGCATAGTTTATAGAAGGTCTGTGCTTATATTGGTATTCTAAAAGTTTTAAGTTGGTTTCCACCTACGCTCGCCTTGGTCTTTGGTTTCTCTATACACTTTGGGCTTGGTTGGCTTCGACATATATATATATATATATATATATATATATATCTATATATATATATATATATATATATATATATGTGTGTGTGTATGTATGTACAGTGATGGGAGTAATGTGTTACTGTAATATATTACATTTTTAAGTAACTAGTAATATTATGCATTACTTTTGAATATAGTAATGCCGTAGTTGTAATGTATTACTTTTTTTGGTAACTAGTAACGCAAATGTGATTACGTTTGCGTTACCAGTTAATGCAAACTTCCAACCCCCCCCCCCCCCAAAAAAAAGAAAAAACAACTTCTTAACACCATTGGAACCATGCATGTGTCCTACGCATGGACCCATGCCACCGGGTGGAATTCAAGTATACTTGCAGGAGGAATTGTAGACAGCCATTGTGGTATAGCGGGATTGAAGGTAAGAGTGTGTTTGTGATGTGAGAGAGAGAGAGAAAATACAAGTTCAGAAGACAGTCATCAGATTAAACTACTGTTAACACTTCTTAATGGTCAGAGCAACTCGTTCACATCAGACCCATGTTTAAGCAAAGAGCAGATTTGTACCTCAGTAGGGGAGTAGTTCAAAAAGATTAATTAAGCAGTTGGAAAAAACTAGTACAGTCTTATTATCAGGTAAGGGGAGGGGGAGTATTATCAGGTAAAGGGAGGGGGAGTATATGTTTGTATGAGTTTTACTGTAGTCTTCTGGTAATATGTGTCCCCAGACGCGACATCTTCTCCTTAGATACTGTCATTTTTATTGGTTTGCAGTTCTAACACACTTGAAAGTAAGGGTATATATTTTCTTCTGAGCTAATCAAGATAGCTATCTGCGTTGCTAACGCCTGTTGTATGTCATTTTTTTTTCAGTTTGTTAAGGTATACATTTATATAGTTTTGGTTGATGTTTGCATTATAGCAAAATAAATTCAGGCTGTTTGCTTTTGGATTGTATTCTGGTACAGTACAAAATAGCAAGCTATGGGGAGGATAGCCTTTTATTTTATTTTCAAGCACTGATGCGCAGATAACCTAAATTTTTACTTTCAAAAAGTAGATGGTTTTGTTGGGCAAGTTGTGCATTAGTATGCAGCTCACATTCTAGTTTCAGACAGTTGAAATAATGGAATGCCATTTTTCACATGCCGAGTTTTTTTCAGGTTCTTTAAAGTGCTGTTGAAATAAAAAAAAAGTGGTTGTTGTATGGCCCAAACAATGTTCCTGAAATGGTATGATGTCCTTTTATTTGAGTAGTAAAATAATAATAATGGGGGGGGGTGTAAGTGTGTTTTAGTTAGATTCTGTTTTACTGGTAAGTACAAAACCTAGAGTCCTCCTCTTTTGTCCAGTTGTCTTTCAAAGACGTAACATTGTTTATGCTGTTGCACTGGCTGATTCCCCCCCCCCCCCCCCGACGTGGTGCTGGATCATATTCTCTTCTAACTGTTATGGACAGAGTTTGGAGGGGCAAGCTCCTACAGGCTTATTGAGACATTAGAAATGGAACTTCTGTGGCTGGTTGGGGATGCCATGGAACATCTAGATATGAAGGCATTTGATATGATAGCTAAAAAAGGACTACTCTGTGGCATGTCTGTTGTGTTAGGACCTATACCCTTTTACTAATTTGTTCATATTAAAGTGGTGTCCTCCATAATAAGCTTCTATGTTAGAAGTCCCTTTTTTGGGATGAGAATGCTTAAGTTTTAAATGTGTTCATTCCTATTTGTTTGTAAAACTGTGCACCTTTGGATACTGTTTCAAACTTATTTCTCTGCATTTACAAAAATGTGTATTTTTGTTGCCTTTTAAGGTTTTGGGAGCTATGACTTAGAGACAGGCTTGGTTCAGAGGGTAGCCTTATTCAGATAAGATGATTACCCAGAAGAGGAGCCTTCACATTCAAATGGTGGTCCTACCTGAGAAAGCAGTAAATGTCCTGATCTTAACATAGATAGAAGCTAAACAGAATGGAGAAGAGTGCTTCCTAATTTATGATATATGAGACCCCTATCTTTTGGTCTCAGGATGTGAGAAGTAAAAGGTTTCCTGTCTTTAATATGTGTGGTCAGGGGTAGAGGTTTACTTTTAATGAACATCCTATCAGGGGTGGATTCTCTGAGAAATGTTAGTCTGTTTGATAAATTGCTTACAAAAGAGTTCTTGACTTTGCATGAAACCTTGTACTTTACTGACAAGGATGTATCCAGTAAGACAGTTTTCTGGCAGACCTGTACCTGTAGCAAAGCAGAGGTGTCTGTTCCTTTCCATTCTGGTATCTCCTCCAAAAGTATGTATTCTTCCTTATGTAGAGTTCTAGTCTGTAAAAGTATGCTGGGAATTGAAGCAGCCTGTCCAAGTTTTGTTGTGATCTGAGTGAGATGCTTTATGAATTTAATGATTAAAGAAGGAGGGAGTCTTTATCCATTTAAAGAAACATGTCTCTCCAACATTTTTTTTCTAGTAGTCAGAACTCAGAAGTGAAGAAAAATGAAACACAATGTTGGATTTGTCATGCCAAGATAATTTTAAAATAGGAAAAAAAAGAATGATAACTGAGTCAGAATTTGATGAATGTCTATTGATATACTTTGTTCAAACCTCATAGGAGATTTCTGAGTTTTCAAGAAGGGAGTCAGAACTTTGAATGGTGTCCTTAGTTTACTGTCAGCGTCTTACAGCCTAAAATAATGGGGGCGTAGATTCTAACTATTGCTCTTGTTCACTTAGAAAGGAGCTAGAACAACAGTGTTTGTGTTGACAAGCATTTTCTGAAGGATACGCAGTCTGAAACTCAATTGTATGTTATCGCGATTTGACAGAAAACCACAAATTATATGAGTAATAGACCAAAATATGGGTGAAAATCTGGACAGTTGAGAGGTATGACTGAGATTCAAATTAAAATCCATTTTATTATTGTGCTTAAAGAACTAAGCACATTGCAAATTAAAAGAAAGTAGTAAAGTAACATTCAGGCAAGAAATTAATGGTTGATCAGCTCAGCTTTGAGAATTAGTAATATCAAAGTTGATGACAGTTATGTTATCGAAATAGGTTAATCCAGAAATATAGGTCCTTGGGAAACATGTTAAAACCACCTGTTGTTGGGAATTTCCAAAACCACCATGGTAGTATTTTCCAAATGTACTTGATACACAGTGTAGTAAACAATCAAGTTTCAGGGTGCACTTTTGTTTTGGTTCAAACTAAATTATAATATACCCGCAGGTTATCAAGTACAAGGGGACAGATTAACAAACCTAATTGGGGTGGCATTAATTAGATGATAACAAGAAGACACTGTGGACTACAGTGTCCATTTATAACTAATGACCACTCCAACATTTCGCATCTTTTGAACTAAACTCAAGCATATTCTGTCATAGAAAATCAGTGATTTCAAACCCAAAGCCTTGGAGTCCATCAGAGTGGCATGGTCTGCCATTACTATTGTCTTGGAAGTGTCAGGTCTGTATTAATTGTTTCATGTCCACACATGGATATGCTCCAGGTCATGTGCAATGCAAGTGATGACTGTCATGTGTTCACGATGGAAGGAGAAGTATACCTGTTTGTTGTCTTCATATTAGCGTAATGGACATCACTAAATCCTTCAGTAATATTTTACTATGGCAGTAGGTACACTATGGATAACAGTGAGCCCAATATTAAGTGTGTGTTTTACATATATAAGTGGTAATGCACTTCAGTAAACACTTTAATAAATTATTGTAAAACTGTGTATACAACTTTAATACACTCGTAATCATGTGCAGTAAGCCTGCATTCCTCACACACAAGTCCTGTGTGAGTAAATCTGAATATGAGAATTGATAAAATATACTTATGTAAAAGTAACTCAACAGTAACTAGTTACTTTAGTTAGTAACTAGTAATAGTAATATATTACTTTTTTAGAAAAGTAATAAGTAATAGTAACATATTACTTTCACTTAAAAGTAACTAGTAATAGTAACATTACTTTTATAAGTAACTAGCACAACAATGTGTGTGTGTGTGTGTGTATATATACACACACATATATATATATATATATATATATATATATATATATATATATATATATATATATATATATATATAGTATTTTGGCCCAATAGTGTTTAATATTTATTTTTGGTGATTACACAATATTGCACGATTATAGCTTGTTATATTAATTTTGTCAAAGAGCTGCGCCAACTGTTCCAATTTACCTTTGATTTATTTATTTAATGTTATTTTTCAAAGTGACCTGCACTGCTTTTTTTTTGAACAAATGACTATAGCATGTTGATAATTTGCTTGAAAATGTGTCCCATTATCAAGGCAGCAGTAGCAGCAGCGCTTTCTGTTGTATACAGCAGTTTGTGGAACATGTTAAATATTCTTAGAATGGCAAACAAGTAATGTGTCTGAAATGTCTGCATCTGCGCATGTTTTAATTGAACTGTGCTTCACTGATGGGTTTATTCATCTCTTGAACTGGGCTGTTCCATAGTGACATACAAGTAAGTGGATTCATAGAATGAATGAATGATGTACTAAGACATTATGTTGTAAGGTAAAGGTCATTGTGTATTCAAATATTATTCAGCATTACCACGTATCCTTTCTTAGCGAACATCTGTTTTCCAACAGTACTATAAGCATTTGTTTGGTATTATTTTTAATTCAATTTAAATATTTTTGATTGTACATTTTGCTACAAATTGCTAATAACAGACTGTAAGAATGATCTCTCATAGAATGTTCATTTTTTTGGCCACGTTTTTCTGGATTTCAATTGTTTTTCTCCTTTCCACACCCACCACCTTTATAGATCTGATTAACTTATGGCTACCATTTGTAGATAAAGTGTTGCAAATATGGGGCTTTAAGAACTGCAGTTGGCAACCATAGTAATGATGCAAAGCTCCTACATGTACTAGAAATGACTAGTGGAAGTCTTGGCAAAACTGTAATAAGTTCATAAGTTACCATATGCAGCATTCATACTTAAAGGCTGTCAAAGAATACTGACTCCCTTACATTGTTATAATTTGCATCATTGCAGTTAAATAAATACGTTGGCTTTAAACTCCTAGATACTTTATTTCTTGAAGTTAGAGAAGTAAAGGTAGTACTGAGCGAAAGGTGGATAGCAGATTTAGTCACTTTACACAGAGGTTGGTCAATGAAAGAACAGATAGCTATAGACTAGAAAATTCATGAAAAGCAAACTGAAAGAGATTGCGGGGTTCCCAAAATGTAAATGAGTCTGTCTGATAAATTTCTGCATAGCTTCATAAAATGAGGTCATACTGCTATTGCCTGATCAGTTCTCTTCTCTGAATGAATTACAGTAGACCTAAACAGGTAAAACACAGTAGGTGATGACTACCAGCATGTCAGCAAGGCCTTCAGTGTTTTCACATAGGAGTTTGTGAGTTAACAATGGGAGAACTAGGCCCATGTTGGTGAGCTGGTTATACAACTGGTTGGAGGCAGAGGGTGGTTTCTTGTCTGAAGAAGTAACAGCGGCTGTTGGTGCACCCCAGAACTCGGAGGGACCACTCTAGTTTAATATATTTATGCCAGATTTCAGGCCTCGGATGGATTGCAGGAAAATTCTATTTACTGATGGCGCAGAACTAAGGGTGGTGGTAGCCCCAGGCATTGGCAGAAGTTTCAAATGGACCTTCAGGGGTTAGTAGGTTGGGATAACTAGTTTAATGGAGGTTTACTTTGAAAGAAATGCAGACTAATTGTTTGAGGGTAGGAAATGGGGGTTCAGCATTCAGATAAGTAAGAGAAGACTGGAAGGAAGACCATGGAGAAAAAAACATGTAAGAGTCATTGTGAGATTTACAGGACGTATAAGAAGTGAAGAGTGACTGCAATGGTAAGGAATGTGGAATTTCTGAGTTGTAAAGATAGGTACAGGATTTTTCGGTATATTCATCCTTGAAGAGGGAATTGTGAGAGGAGATACTAATGTAAATGACCTTATCCTCCTAAATCATCACTGGACACTTATTCTCAGAATAACATGCCACCATTTATTTCATAATCATCCTGTTTATCCTGCCTGCAGTGTTTTGTCTGGCTACTTTTGTCGCAGCTGTCTTCTGTATGTAACCATCCCCTTCTGTGCCTAACATAAGGTAGTTCTCCATGGGTCTGTATTAGTTTGCCAAAATTTAGTTTTGATTCACTTGCCCATAGCACAACGGACCAACATCTAAGTTAATCAAACCCAACCAAGTGGCTTCGCCCACCCCAACTATATATACCAACTCCGAGATTGCACTACATTGGAGAAAAGAGCAAAGTTCTGTAGTTGGCCAACTACATCTTTGCCCTTGGTAAATGCAGATAATCACCGAAGCAATTTTCACTAACTAGGGTTCAATGAATAGGTGTTCACCGTCCTCCCTTACTATGGCAGCATGACAACCAGCTATTGAGATGGCATGAAAACGCAGAGTT
The DNA here is from genome assembly GCF_019279795.1 of Protopterus annectens. Classification (NCBI taxonomy): domain Eukaryota; kingdom Metazoa; phylum Chordata; order Ceratodontiformes; family Protopteridae; genus Protopterus; species Protopterus annectens. Next base: position 923,984,758 of record NC_056739.1, read on the forward strand.
CTATAAGCCGTATATTAAATATCATCAGCCCTGTTCTAAAAATGCAGAGCTCTATAAGCAGTATATTAAATATCATCAGCCCTGTTCTAAAAATGCAGAGCTCGATAAGCAGTATATTAAATATCATCAGCCCTGTTCTAAAAATGCAGAGCTCGATAAGCAGTATATTAAATATCATCAGCCCTGTTCTAATTTTCTCTTTAGCTTGGTTCTTTGATAGAATGCCTTCTCTTTGGAGTTTGCAACTCGTCTCAAAGATGTATAGGTGAATTTTCACTCTTTTCGCTGTTTCACTTCATGCTTCCATTCCAGGTGCATTGTTGGCTCAAAGAAGTGGGAATAATCATGGAGGAGGTACAAGGTGGTACAAGGTGGTTGCGGCAGCAAAGATGAAGTATTGCTAGAGCAGAAACAACTTGGCGGGGATGAGACATCAGAGGAAAAAAGTGAGCAGGAGTGTGTAGAGGTTGCATTGCCTTTGAAGGCAGTTGAGCCTTTGCAAGTGGAAATATTAAGCAGTTTGAAGTTTATGAAGGCAAGCGAGCCTTCAGGAAAAGTAATTTCATGTAACAAGAAGGGAGATGAGGTTGTCGGTGAAAGGGTGAAGGTAATTGAAGTTAGTAGTGTTGGACTATATGGAATAGGATGCAAGGGGTATTAGCACAGAATAGCACCTCATCAGAAAGTAATTAATCTGGATTTTTATGTGTGATGCCCTTACTCCCCCTGGGCTCAATGACTGCTGTTCCATTACCCCAATCCTAAAATTGAAAAGTATTGAGGGGTAATTCATCAGTCATTTTTATAATTTGTTGTATATACATTGTTGTAACTTGTTTGGCACTGTTTTTTCACTCATACATACTGTTCCAAACTGTCATTACATTTTCAAGTTTTTAATCAATTTTTTAAGCATTATTTGTATTTGGTCTACCTTAACCGCATGATTACAGGATGTTCCTTTATATTGTGTAGTTTAAGTGATTACTGCAGTTCTGATGAAGTCTTGATGTAAGACAAAAGCGCTTGACTGCTGTTTTTTTCTCAGTAAATCCTTGGTGGTTGCTACTAGCTGTGTGGTTACTGGACTTGTGTGCTCCATGGACCTCCATCAGATTTTCTTGTTTGGTTCCTGGTTTCTCTTGTTGGATTTGTTTATGGCCACTGGAGGAGGATCTGGGTCAGCCAACTTGGATCTGGTCTCCCAAATTCGTGTTGGTATAGGTAACCTCACTGCTCTTTTGGACAAAATCAACCTACAACTGCAAGGTAACAATACTTCTCCAGCAAATATTAATTCTCGATTGAAGCAATGTTCTGGTTACCTTTCCTCTTGGTCTAACCAACTTGGTGGGGTTGACCAGTCAAGGATTTCTAACCACTGGGAACTGTTGGACTTTGATACATGGAAAGCTGACATATTTGAATTTTCTCTGTCAAGCTCCAGTCAGGCCAACACCGACCATAACATTATAGGTTAGTGCTCCTTTGCTGACCAGTTATAGTTATTTCAAGAGAAATTACTGGCTTATAAAAAACTTCAATTGGACAATGCATATTTGAAGGAGAACATTAAGAGAGACTTAATTCCTAAAGGGCTATGTTTGTGGTGTTTCCCTATTGGAGTCAGGGTTGCCAGACGTTCCTATTTGGGCGGGACTGTCCCGAGATCAGCAGCCTGATCCCGAGTCCAGCCCTGCTGGTTTAAATCCCGGCCAGCCTCCGATTTGTTTGTATACCTGGCATACGGGCCAATCAAAAATTGCTAAACACGGAGCTTCTTGTGTTCTGTATTAAACACGAGAAGCTCCGTGTTTAGCGATTTTTGATTGGCCCATATGCCGTTATACGGGCCAATCAAAAATCGCTAAACACGGAGCTACTTGTGTTGAATGCGGAACTGCAATGCATTAAACACGAGAAGCTCGGTGTTTAGTGCAGAGCTACTGAGTGAGCTCAGTTCTTTAATGTGGAACTCTGTTCCGCATTAAAGGCTTTTTTTTTTTTTTTTTTTTCTGGTTCTTCAGTTGCCGAAGACCTTTTTTTTTTTTTTTTTTTGTCCCTACCTGGGGTGCTGGAAATCTGGCAACCCTGATTGGAGTAGAAACTGACTCTGGCTTTACTAAAGCTTTAATTAATATTTACAACAAAGCAGGCACGGACATAATTCATTTAATCATACATGAAAATGAAGTCAGATTAGACAAGTTATCTTGCGACCTAGACATTAAGTTTAACTACTGATGGTTTATTTGATCACTATTAAATCAATGAATGTAACCTGTTCAGAAAGATTGATGAAACTTGTGCTGCAATAAAAAAAAACAGATAAGTTAGAAAACTGCAGAGAGATACTGAAGCTTTACCAAAAGTAAGGCGTACCCCCCCCCCCAAGGCTTCTGAACCAATAGCAGCACCAGATTCAGATGATGGACAGTGGGGGGGCTTAAATTCACACAACTTTCATGACCTGGACTTCTAGAAAGGAGCTGGAAACAGTGAACAACTGCCAAGACATTCTGAGAGGCTCTACCAAAAGGAAAAAGTAAAAGGGCAAGAATCTAGTGCTTTTTCTGCTAAAGAACACAACAAAAATTGGAATATAGACAATAATCCTAAGTTTGAGCATTTGGGAGCCAGACCAAAGGCTTCTCATTCTAGATCATTCCACAGCGGCTCAAACAACTTTAAGGCTGGTAACCAGTGGCAAAAAAACGCTCAGGAAAGAAAATCCATGAGGAAGAAACGTTATTAAAGGATCAGGTAAGTACTACAGTTGATGGTTTACTCATTTTAACCGACAGAACAATAGGATTTGAGACTGTACACGTTTGTAATGACATTAATGCACTGCATAGTTCATGCTCAGAATTTTCTCTGGGACATGTGGATATTGGCATTAATACAACAGATTTAGACAGCTCAAGTTTGTTTGGACAATTTGTTGCTTTGCCTGATAGGACAAGCTCGGGCATCTCTGAATTTGACTATGTAGGTCATTTGGATAATATGCCTGTAGTTGCTTTTGAGAATCACTGCATTTGTTGTGAAAGCCAATGCCATAAATTTTGTGTTGACTGCACACCGGCATGTGGTTACAATTCATCGTTGAGTCATGAGTTCAGCTCTGACAGCTTTTCAGATAATTTTGAGTTGGTTTCAACTATGTTTAATGGTGCCAATATTGATAATAATTGTTATGCTTTGTCTGAACTGGTACTCATGGATGTAAACAAGTCAATTAATTTTGACAGTTCCATTTGTTCAACCACCACTGGTGGGGTTCACAATGTTATGACAGCCTGTTCACTAGTTAATTCCCCTTTGAGGGACACGAACAGTGGATTTGAAAATGGGGAGTTTTTACATGACACCACTTATGCAATGACCAGTTTACTTTGTGAAGCTGAAGTTGATGCTAGTTACTTTTGTATTTCTAGTAGTCTGTCCCCCGGATGTGGTGCAGTTGACACAGACTTGGGGATGCATTTTGGAGCACTGCAAAAGGATGTTGTGAATAGGGTTGATACAGGCATTGTTAGTTAGCGAGGCACAGCTGAATGAGTGCCCTGAATCCTTGAATAATTCAGCTGCAAATGTTCTTCATTTTGATAATGTTAATATGGTTATTCTCGAACCTGCTTTACGGGTATCCAAGTCTACTGGGCCTAGTTTGTAGCTTGTTTTCTGATGTTGAAAATATGGTTACCCCTAATAATTTTGGGGAGGTACCAGTTTGTATTCAAAACGCGGATAACTATTTTTCTGTATATAACTTTGCAAGTTTTTTTCAAGCTTCCAACCAAGCATGCCAACGTGTTAAGCAAAGGGTTGAGTTTCGTGCCAGCTAAGGAGTTTGAGTTGGCTCAGGCTTTAATCGATTTAAAATTGTTTACACATAAGCTTAATTTGGCACTCTGGTTCAAAACTGATTCCCTGAACTGTGGCACAAACCCAAACAAACCTCTCGAAAAGCTAGTCCATTCAACCCACCCTTAAATAGCTGTCTGTCTCTCTCTGAGAAAATGTGTGAATTAGAATTTCAGAAATCTTTTTCTAAAAAAACAGCTAGAGACTATAACTTGTCCAATGAGGAGGCATTGTTGCTCAAAGAATTATGTAGCAACAAGAGTATCAGGATAATGAAACCGGACAAGGGTGGGGGAATAGTTGTGACGGACGTCAGTGACTATAATAATTGTATGCATGAGTTACTTTTCACTGAGACTTATGTCCAGATATCTAAGAATGAACTAAATATTGCCTATTCAAAAAATTGATATCTGTCTTTATGACATGGTTATGCAGGGGCAAGTTAACAGTGACATGTACGATTATTTACTCAATCAGCATCCAGTGGTAGCGGGCATCTTTAGGATACACAAAATCCATAACGATTTTCAAAATCCACCTTTGAGACCCATAGTGGACGTTGGTAGAAGCAAGACCTTCTACATAGCCAAATATTTGAGCAGCCTCCTAAAACCATCAGTCACTGAAGTCCCACATATTTGTAAGGATTCTTGGGATTTCTTGACCAGGCTAGCAAAGCTCAGGTTCTTGGGTGATTGTATTTTGGTCACAATAGATGTCCAAAATTTATATTTTGTCATTCCCCAAAAGGTAGGGTTGGAGTGGTTGGAAAGTATTCTTTCTGGCATAGGACTGTTGTTGAACAATGACATCGACATGGCTTGTACACTTATGGGTCTGGTTTTTACCAACAATTTTCTTTATTTTGAAGGCCAGTTGTTTAAACAGGTGAGTTGGTGGCCATGGGGCCTTCTTGCGCCCCAAGGTTTAGCAACTTGGTCATGGCCTATTGGGAGAAGCATTATGCATTTAATAGTCCTTTTGCCAAATGTTGGTCATTCTATATTCGTTTCCTGGATGATATTTTTATCGTCTGGGACAATTCTGCCACAAACTTGAACGGATTTCTTGAGTATATCAATGGTAGTACACCTTTCCTAAAGTTTACCCATACGTTTGATCATGATTCAATGGCCTATTTGGATGTATTGGTAACCAAGGATTATTCGAGAAACTGTTTTTGTTCCAACATCTACTGTAAAAAAAACGTTTTCCAACTCTTACCTCCATTTTGATAGTTGGCATCCACAATTTCAAAAGAGGGCTCTGGTCAAGGGGCAGTTGGTCAGACTTGCAGGTATGATTTCTGCCGATGCCACCTTCACTGTTGAAATAGGCAAATTGATTGGCATGCTCAGTAAAAGAGGTTACCCTCATGAGTTATTGGACAGTATTAAGGAAGAAGTCCAGGGTAAGACGAGAAATGTTTTTTACAAACCACCGCTACCTATTCCCGGTGGTCGAACTGATGACCATTTGGCTGGTAATAGCTTGCCCAAAGAAACACAACCATCAATTGTCCCTTTTGAACATTCCCTAATAGTCACCTTTTCAGTTAACATCTATGATGTAGTGGACACAGTGCGTAATTTTTGGCCAATTGTGATGAGTAGCAATGAAGGCATAGAATTGTTTGGGGTCAAGCCAAAAGTTGTGTTCAGAAGGGGCAAGTCTTTTAAGAACCTTTTAGAAATGAAACGTGACACGGATTCTTCAAGTAGACCTATGGGCATGTACAAATGTAATCACTGTAGTTATTGTCAACATATTTTATTGAGCGACTCAGTTTTCATCAGGAATAGGAAATTTAAGGTAAAAAAACACCAACTGTGTATCTGATGGGGTGGTATATGGTGCTCTTTGTCAATGTTGTAAGGCATTCTACATTGGAAAGACTAGTCGTAAGCTGAAAGAAAGAATTTATGAACACTTGAATGACATCAAGAAAGGTAAAAACACCAGTGCCTTGTACAGGCCTATTTCAGCTTTTCCTGACCATCACTTCAAGTTTGTAGTGTTGGACTATATGGAATGGGATGCAAGGGGTTTTAGCACAGAAGAGCGCCTTAACAGAAAGGAATTAATCTGGATTTTTATGTGTGATGCCCTTACTCCCCCTGGGCTCAATGACTGCTGTTCCATTACCCCAGTCCTAAAATTGAAAAGTATGGACGGGTAGTTAATCAGTCATTTTTATAATTTGTTGTATATACATTGTTGTAACTTGTTTGGCACTGTTTTTTCACTCATACACAGTGTTCCAAACTGTCATTACATTTTCAATTTTTTAAGCATTATTTGTATTGGTCGGTCTCAACCAAATGACTACAGGATGTTCCTTTATATTGTGTGGTTTAAGTGATTACTGCAGATGTTCTTTGTGTTTCACTGTTGCAGTCATCACATTTGGGTTATCTGCCTGCAGGTAGCCCTCAGTCGGCCTGAATACAAGAGTCTTGGGATTTCTGCATTAGATGCTGTCGCTTCTTCCATGACGTCAGGATGTCATGGGTATAAAACATGCAGCCGATCCCATTACACCAGTCTTTCTTGACGTGCAGTGTCTGAAGCAGAAGTAGTTTGCACGTGTTGGTCAGCCACCTCCTGAAATTTTCGTTTTTCGAGTTTCAGACCTGAAGTCTTCTAAAAGATAAGTACCCCATCGGGATCCTTTTTTCTTGCTCTAACCAATGTTAGAACAAGTTAGTAATTGTCTTGCCTGTGGAAAGCAAATACCTCACAGAGATTTTCATTTTTACTGTGCCATCTGTTTAGCCCCAGACCATGATGTTCCTCACTGTCGGTTTTGTGCCTTGTTCAATGCCCGAACTATTCATTGTCGGGCTATTTTTGTCACTAAATTCTTTCGCTCTCATTCTCTGTATTCCAAAATGGCTTCGATAAGCCATCCGACTACTGATCTTCTGAAAAAATGTAAGGATAAAGACAGAGACAGACCGCATAGGCTGGTACTCAATGAGACACCTTCACAGCCCCTGATACCCACCTCTACAGATTCGCAGGCCTCTGCTGAGACCCTTTCGGAGTCCGGTATGCCGCGAGTTGCTTCTTCGTCTATGGAACCTGCGGATGTCTCCAATTGGATGGGTCTGGAGCTGCTGTGCAGGCACCAGCTTCTGAGGGTGTATTCCAACATTCTGATGTTCGTGTTAACTCGACTTCTTTGTTTTTGATTAAAACTACCAAGTTTCTCAGGCCCAGAGTTCACACTTCGCCTAGAAAACCGACGACCAAAGCTCATGCTCAAGCTCCCCTGCCATGGAAACAAATGTTTAGAATGGCTGAAGACCTAATAACTTTAATTAGGGGAAGCCAGCCTTCCCCCTCTATTAGACAAAGGATCGATTTTCCTTCTGATTCTACAGACCATGAAGTTGATGACTCTGATCCCTCTGATTACCAGGACATTCTCTTATCTACCTATGAGGATTCAAATGCAGAGGATTCCATCCCCTCTGCCTGCCCTCCACTTTTCTTTTGGTGAAACCTTGCATACCTTAAGAGAGCATTTCCGCTGGGAATGCCAGGACTGCCCACAGTCCAAAAAGAGACTCAGAGAATTTTTAGCCTTGCCTCAGCATAGGCCTCTAGCTATACACCCTGTCCTGGATATTGTAGATGATGGCTTCTTGGAATCCAGCCTTACCCCTGATACGTTGCCTCCAGCAGCCAGGAAACCTGACAGGTACTACAGAGCACCTGACTCCCGCAAGTTTCTCTTTAAAAATCCTACTGCAGATCCAGAGACCATTTCCCAGGGACCTAAAGGTATTAAGGCTACAATAGCCAATAGCCAAAAGTCCTTACCCCTTTGGACAGGGAATCTAGGGCTTTAGATAGGTGGGGTAAAAAGATATACACCTTTGCTACTCTTGCCATCAGGGCTTTAAATTGCTAGTTTCATATGTTAAAGTATCAGCAACATATTATGGAGCTAATTAAACAAAAAGTTATGTTGATTCCTGATTGTGCAGAACATAAAGATTTACAAGAGTTAATGCATTCTGCTAGCCAAGTTGGAAAACATACTTTGCAATGTGGTTTTGATGCCTTAGAAGCATCTTGCAGGGCTGCTGTCACTGGGCCTGTTCTTAGAAGGCATGCTTGGCTTAAGGAACATATCTTGCCAGACTATGTCGAAGTAAAATTACTAGATGCACCACTAAATCAAGAATGCCTGTTTGGCAATAAAGCAGAAGTCCTCAAAAAGATGGAGGAAAAAGCTAAGTCTATGCAAACTGTTAAGTATTTCCTACAGGTGCAGCCACCTAGATTCAGTAGGCATTGGCCTTCAAAAACTGGTCCTTTCCAGTCCTTCCCAGTCCTGACCCAGGGGCAGCATACTAACATGATTACAGTCTCAGGGTATACACAGATCTAAGCAATGGAGTGCTCCCACTTCTAAAACAGGGAGTAGTAAGCCAACATTTGTTTGTGTCTTTCGGCTTTTCCCAGTTAGGGGTCGCCATGGCAGAACTCTGGTCCGCTAATGATTGGCAGTAGATTTTTACGTACTGGCTTGCTGGGCCTAATGCACAACCTTCAACGAAGGAACACCCATTCACGCATGTCGCTACACAGAAGACGCTCTAACTGAGAATCGAACGGGCAACATCTAACTGTGAGGCGACAATGCTACCGCAGCACCACCACTATGGTAAAATCTCACAATGGCTTATCCTTACTTCTTCCAAGCTTTGCCCAAGTAATTGCACCCTTAGGAGGAAAACTTGCCCTACATGCAAAAAACTGGGAGTACATCACCCAGGACAGATGGGTCTTGAACATTGTATCCCAGGGATACAGATTCTACTTCCACTCACTGCCAACCCCAAGTGGATGGCAGGATCTCCCCCCAAACCAGTGGGCAGAGGCCCAAAAGCAAGTATTTTCTCTTCTCCATATCAAGGCTATTCGACCTGTCCCAGCAGAGCATAGGGACAAGGTTTTTACTCCAGACTGTTTCTGGTCCCCAGGAAAGAAAACTCTTGGCACCCTATCTTGGATCTGTCTATTCTAAACACCTTCCTGGTGGTTTCAAGGTTCAAGATGCTTACTCTCCAACAGCTGCTTCCTATGCTAGCCAAGGACTCTTGGCTAGCCATCCTAGACTTAAAAGAAGCTTATCTGCACATCACCATAAGGGAATCTTGTAGGAAATACCTACGCTTCAGAGAAGGCTCTATGCATTATCAGTTCTCTGCACTTCCCTTTGGCTTATCTACTGTGCCCAGGTTATTCACAAAATGCCTAGCTCCAGCCATTGCATATTGCAGGCAGAGAAAAATTCAAATTTAGACATACATGCACGATTGCCTGATTCAAGTGGACAGTCAGGAATTGCTACTCCAGCATCTGACATTTGTAAACAGACTTCTAACTTCACTGGGGTACACCATCAACGAAAAGAAATCACAACTGGTACCCATCCAACAGATTGTATTCCTGGGAGCAAGCTTGAACACAACTTCCCAGATGGCATTCCTCATTCCAGAAAAACAAATGTATTTGACAAACTACTTCAATCTACTGGCCACCAAAACCCAGCTATCTGCAAGAAAAATACTGCAAGTCCTAGGGTTCATGGACTCTTGCATTCTACTAATTCCATATGCAAGACTGCAAATGAGGAAACTTCAGTGGTACTTAAAAAGTCTCTGATGTCAACTTTCTCAGGACCTGGAAACAATAATTCCTATCATTCCTTGCCTAAGGGCAGAGTTTCTTTGGTGGGCAGAGGCCTGCTACCACAACAAAGGACTCCCTTTCACTCTACCTCCTGCTGCCCAGACCCTAACAACAGATGCATCAGACTATGCATGGAGGGCTCACATGGCAGGACAAGGTATTCAAGGCAAATGGAGCCCAAAAAGCAACTGCACCTGCATATCGATCAAAAAGAAATGTTAGCTGTACAGAATGCTCTGACAACCTTCAAATTCCTTATTCTTTCAGGGCAACTATTGTTAAAGACAGACAACACCACAGTTGTATGGTACATAAACAAGCAGGGGGGAACCCATTCCTACCCACTCTGCAGGTTAGCCATGACTCTGTGGGACACAGCCTTGAGCAACCAAGTGCACCTACAAGCTCAGTTCCTACCAGGCAAACTAAATTCACTGGCAGCTGACAAGCAGAAATCTAATGGACCCGCATGAGTGGAAACTGGAACCCAAATCATTCAAGCTTGTTGATCCATAGGTGGGGGGCACCAGAGGGGGACCTCTTTGCTTTTCCTCAGAACTTTCAATTGAGCAAATATTGCACCAGAACTCCCCACAGCCAAGCATGTGGGGGGCACCAGAGGGGGACCTCTTCGCTTTTCCTCAGAACTTTCAATTGAGCAGATATTGCACCAGAACTCCCCACAGCCAAGCATGGAAAGTAGATGCTCTGCCCTTTCCATGGGAAAACCTCTCAGTCTATGCCTTTCCTCCTCTGCCCCTCCTCTCAAAGGTTTTACTAAAGATCAAACAGGACAATCCTGATTGCACCAGACTGGCCATGCCAGTACTGGTACCCACCTTTGCGCAGTCTGACAGTACTGCCACCTTGGCACCTGCCTCAGACCCCCTCCCTGCTGTCCCAGCAGGAGGGCCAGATTTTGCATCCTCAGTTACAAACCCTGAACCTAGCAACCTGGTTCATCCCCTGAACCCTCAGTAAACATGTGCTGGATGTCTTCCTGGAGGCAAAAAGGCCTACTACTAGAAAATCCTATTTAGTAAAGTGGAAAAGATACTGTTCTTGGAGCCAGTCTCAAGGAATGGACACAAATGTGCTCAGCTTACCTCCTATACTAGATTACTTAGCAGAAACGTTCCACAAAGGCCTATCCTTCTCTTCATTTAAGATTCATGCCTCTGCCATCTCAGCTCATTATAATACTGAGCCACCCCCCTTCTCTCATCCTCTGGTCAAACAGTTCTTGAGAGGAGCCAGAAATGTAAGACCCCCCAGGAGAGCTCCCACTCCAGCCTGGGACTTTAACTTTGTATTGGAAAAAACTCACGCTTCCACCCTTTGAACCTGCTGCTTCAGCAGAGTTAAAATTCCTTTCCTGGAAGACAGCTTTACTCCTAGCCATCACTTCAGCAAGAAGAGTGTCGGAATTGCAGGCTGTTATGGCCGTGGAACCCTTCATTATCTTCCATGCGGACAGGGTTCCCTCAGGACTAACCCATCATTTATTCCAAAGGTGGTATCTAGTGTGGTTTTAAACCAATCCATTCATTTGCCAACCTTTTTCCTTAATCCTCTGAATACAGGGAAAAGGATCCTGCACTCCCTGGACGTGCACAGGCAGCTTAGGTTCTATCTGGACAGGATTAAACCTTGCTGAAAATCTGACCAGCTGCTAGTCAATTTTGCTACAGGGGCAGAGGGCAAACTATTTCTACATGGATAGCACACTGCATCTGTTTCTGCTGCAAACATCATGGGAAACCTGCCCCACAGGGGATCAGAACACATTCCACTAGGGCTACATTAACCTCTACAGCATTTTTCAGGGGAGTCCCTGCCAGGGACATCCTGGAAGCTGCAACCTGGAGCTCTGTACACACCTTTACCAAGCATTACCACTTACATATCTTTTCTAAATCCAGAGCTGGATTTGCTACAGCAGTCTTACAGGGCCTGCTTGCCAGCCCTAACCCTTCTTGACTGCCTCCACCCTTCCTCAGCTTTGGGAATCAACCCAAATATAATGACTGCAACAGTGAAACACAAAGAACATAGTACAGTTGTGTACACTTACCATAAATGTAGATGTTAGAGTGTATTCACTGTTGCAGTCCCGGTTACCCTCCCTCCAGCCCCCCCGACTTCTCTTTACTACTACCTATCCTTTTTGCTTGTCATACCTTATATCAATAGTATTTGCTTTTTGCTTTTTGCTGGGGGTGTTCCACACCATGTAATTGCTTCCTATTTAGGGGGCTCCTGACATCTGGGGCAAGAAAAACTGATGTAATGGCGTCGGCTGCATGTTTTAAATCCATGACATCCTGACGTCATGGAAGAAGTGACAGCATCCGACGCAGAAATCCCAAGACTCTGGTATGTAAGCCGACTGAGGGCTACCTGCAGGTAGATAACCCAAATGCAATGCCTGCAAAAGTGAATACACTCGAACATCTACATTTATGGTAAGTGTACACAACTGTACTTTCTGATGAAGTCTTGGTGTAAGACTAAAGCACTTGACTGCTGTTTTTGCTCAATAATTCCTTGGTGGTTGCTACTAGCTGTGTGGTTACTGGACTTGTGTGCTCCCTGCTACCACAACAAAGGACTCCCTTTCACTCTACCTCCTGCTGCCCAAACCCTAACAGACGCATCAAACTATGCATGGGGGGCTCAATGGAACCACAGTTTATCTTGTGTGGTTCCTGGTTTCTCTTGTTGGATTTAATAAATCATTGTTATTGGAAAAAAATGCAAATGTTTTTATGATCCTATAAAATGGAGAAAGAACTAATGACAGTTATGTTTCCATGTATATGGGGCTCCAGATTGAACCCAGTAAAAAGATGAATATTATATGTTAAGGAAGAAGGAGGAGGCCTGGGACTGATAAATCCAGTGGTTTATGCATCATAATTAAATTTATACAAAGTGTTGAGATGGATGAAAGAGGAAAGTAGGTCATTAATAAGTGTAATAATGAAATAAAAATAAAAAAATGTGATGTATTATGAGCAAAGTTAGAATAAAATAAAAAAGAAGCTGTGAGTGGGGAAAGGAAAGAATTTCAAGAAGAAAGTAATATTGTGGAAAATAAAGATAGGTGAACTAGAGGAAAATAAGAAAATTTTGTACAAGTTTTACTTCCATAAGAAAGAACTGAGGAAGAAAAAAACTAAATGCAATAAAAATGAGAACAGAATGGTGTAAAAATATCTATAATGTAGAGTTTTTTTAATTGAGATTGTAAAAATTGCCAGTAAAAGTGAATGTGCCATATGAAAAATAGAATATGCAATTGTAGTGAAGTTGAAACAACAGAACATGATTTTTAAAATGTAAAAGGGTAAAGAAATTTTGGGAAAAGTGTGAGAATAATTACACGGAAGGAATTAAGAAATCTGAAAATATTAGCATGGATATGTTCGAATATGAATATTATAAAGCCAATAGAAGGGAATTTGTGAAGAAAATAGAAGGATGGTTTGTATAAGATAGACTTCTTCTTTCAGCTTTTTCCCGGTTATGGCGCATCACCTGTCCGCTTATGATTGGCAGTAGAGTTTTTATGGTGTCGAGTTGCCAGCCCAGCGTCCAACCTTCTACTGAAGGCACACACATGCACGCATTCACACCTAGGGCCAATTTAGAGTGTCCAATCCACCTACAGCATGTCTTTGGGATGTGGGAGGAAACCCATGCGACCACAGGGAGGACATGCAGACTCCGCACAGAAGACACCCCAGCCGAGGATCGAACCGGCGAACCTCTTGCTGTGAGGCGGCAATGCTAATCGCTGCACCACCATGGCCACCCATTTATATAATATAGACTATATGGAATAAAAGACTGAATGAGATAAAGTTTAATGGAAAATGTATATTGGCAGAAATATTACAAAAAATAAGATTTTGGCTATGGGAAAAGGGTGGGGGTCATAAAATGGATGCATATAAAAAGAAAGAAGTATGTATGTGTTTGTGTATATGTGTGTGTGTTTGTATGTATATATAAATATATATATATATATATATATAAATATATATATATATATATATATATATATATATATATATATATATATATATATATATATATATATATATATATATGTGTGTGTGTGTGTATTTATGTAAATTGTCAAGATTGTAAATATTTGTAAATGTATTTAATAAAGGTCCCCTACTCTTATTGATAGGTGCCATGGATTTTTTTAGTCCACCTGAGCTACCACCAACTTAAGCAGATGGGGCCTCAGGTTAATACTTCATCTAAAGAATGGGATGTCCTTCAAGGATGCATCTGCAGTCATAACATATGGGTTGTCCTGCCTCAGGCAGCCCTTCGGTCGGCCGGATTCCAAAGTCTGGGTCTGGCCTCGGCTGATGTCGCACTTTCCCCGACGTCACAGCTCCTGGGGTATAAAGGCATCAGCCGATGCCATTTTCCTCAGTCTTTCTTGCCGCGCGTTGCCTGAAGCAGAAGCTGTTCGCAAGTGTCGGTCGGTCAGATCCAGAGATTTCAGCTACCGAATACTTCGAAAAAGCTAAGTACCCCGTTGGGGACTCTTTCTTGCCTCAGCCGATGTCAGACAAAGTAAATAACTGTTTAACTTGTGGGAAACAAATACCTCATAAGGATTTCCATTCTTACTGCCTTCCCTGCTTAGGCCCAGACCACGACGTATCAGCTTGTTTAGCCTGTGCCTCCTTCAACCGACGGACTCTTAGATGTCGGTCGGAGTTTGCAGAAGAATTTTTTGGATCCGCTTTTACATATAAAATGCCGTCAGAAACTCCGACTACGCATTTGGCCAAAAAATGCAGGGAAAAGGACCGACACTCACGGCCCGCGGTTTCAGCTGAAACCACGGCTAGGCCTACCGTGAGTGTCTCAGTTTCGGCTGAAACCGAGCCCTCGGTTCTTCCTACGACAGAAACCTTAACTCCGACAACCGAGGCCAGAGAGGCCCCGGCTGAGTCGGCTTCAGAAATCCCTACCAAAGCTAGCACTCAAGATTTGTCCGACACGATTCCTTTGGACATATCTACACCTGCACGTGGGGCAGCTAGGCCCCCTGCTTCTATGTCTATTAAGGCCTTCTCCAGGGCTAAAGCTGCCAAACTTTCAAAAGCTTTACCTGCCAAATCTACTTCTCAGAGGCCTTCCTCAAGTTCTCAGATTCTCAGTCTTGCTGAGGACCTGATATCCTTGATTAGGGGTTCCCAACCTCACCCAGACAGGGCCTCCCAACCACCACCAGACAAAAGGCCTAGGACTGAACCCTCTGAACCTGTCTCCTCTGACTACTCCACAGATGGATCTGATTTGTCAGACCATCAAGAAGGGGCCTATTCTCCTTTCGAGGATTCAGATGCTGAAGATTCTATCCCTTCTGCCTCCCCTCCTAAAGAATTTTCCTTTGGGGAAACCTTGCACTCTATGAGGGAACACTTTCAATGGCAGGGTCAGGATTTTTCTGATTCTAGAAAAAGGCTAAGGACTTTTTTACATTTGCCACAGCATAGGCCCTTAGCCATACCACCAGTGCTAACTGTAATTGATGATGTGTATAATGAGGTTAGTTCTGCACCTGATTCTCTTCCTCCGGCCCCTGCCAAACCTGACAGATATTACAGGGTCCCGGATTCTCACTTCCACCTGTATAAAGCCCATGCTGCAGATCCAGAAACTATCTCACAGGGCCCAAAAGGTGTTGCAGCTACCACTGCTAAAAATCCCCTACCCTCTGATAGAGAGTCTAGAGCATTAGAGATGGGGTAAAAAGGTTTATACATCTGCTACTCTTTCTGCCAGAGCTTTAAACTGTCAATTCCATATGATACAGTACCAGGAATATTTGTTAGAGCAGCTGAATAAGAAGATTTCTTCTCCTGAACCTTTAGACCGTAAATCCCTTCAGAATTTGGTACACAACTCTCAGCAGGTCAGTAATCATTTCTTAAAATGTGGCTATGATGCACTGGAGGCTTCATTTAGATCAGCTATGACTGGGGCAGTAATTCATAGGCATGCCTGGCTAAAAGAACAATCCCTGCCAGACCATGTCAAGGCTAAGCTCCTAGATGCTCCAATGGAGAAACAAAGTTTATTTGGCTCCCCTGCACAGGAGATTCTAAAGAAGGTGGAAGAAAAAGCTAAATCTGTGCAAACAGTGAAAGAATTTCTACAGGTCCAACCTCTGAAGTTCAGCAGAAACTGGCCTTCCAAGAATTGGTCCTTTCCAGACACCTCCAGAGCACAGAGAGGCAGGAATAGACGCCCTTGAGGCAGAGGTCAATCAAAAGGTGCCTACAGGGGCCGTCAGTGGCAGCCTGCCAACCAGAGGAGTGCTGCCACAGCTGCAACTACAACCACTAGCACAGGACAGACACAATGACTTGACTCTGATTCCACCTACCAGGGAACAACTGGAAGCTCCCCTGGGCGGAAAACTGGCTTTATTCTCAAAAAACTGGCATTGCATTACAAAGGACTCATGGACATTGCAAACAATAGACAAAGGATACAGGTTTCACTTCCACACTTTACCAAAAAGGAGCGGAATGCCAAACCTACCACCAAATCAGAAGCCAGAGGCTTTCAGACAAATCAAAAATTTACTTCAGATGAAAGCGATAGAAAGGGTACCATCTATGGAACAAGGCCAAGGATTTTACTCCAGACTATTCCTTGTACCAAGAAAAGAAACCCAATGGAGGCCTATTCTCGACTTGTCTGCACTGAACACATATCTCATTGTACCAAAATTCAAAATGCTGACCCTACAGCAACTTCTTCCCATGTTGGGCAAGGAGTCTTGGCTGGTGATTCTAGATCTCAAGGAGGCATACCTGCACGTCCCTATCCAACCAGATTGCAGAAGATACCTCAGATTTCTTGCAGGATCAGAGCATTATCAATTCTCAGCATTGCCCTTTGGCTTATCTACTGCGCCCAGAGTATTCACGAAATGCCTGGCATCAGTAATTGCACACTGCAGACTTCAGGGAATTCAAATCTACCCTTTCCTGGACGACTGCCTAATACAAGCGGACAACAAGACAAAATTGATAAAGGATTTGGCCTATGTCATACACCTGCTACAGGCCTTGGGATACACAGTCAACATCCAAAAGTCAAGACTAGTGCCATCCCAAAGGATAACCTTTTTGGGTGCAGATCTGGACACAATAACTCAGATGGCTTTTCTCACAGAAGAAAAACAAAAACAACTTCCAGATTATTTCATGACTTTGACAAGACAAACTCAGCTTTCTGCAAGGAAAGTCCTGCAGGCCCTGGGTTTCATGGCATCCTGCATAATCTTGATTCCACATGCCAGGCTGCATATGAGAAAATTACAATGGTACCTAAGGAATGTATGGTCTCAACACAGTCACAGTCTAGAAACCATGATACCAATCATTCCATGCCTTCAAAAGGAATTCCTGTGGTGGGCTCAGGCCTGCCAGTCCAACAGAGGGTTGCCTTTCACGAAACCAAAACCAAGGCAGACCATCACCACGGACGCCTCAGACCTAGGATGGGGAGCACACATGGAGGACAAATGTATCCAAGGCCTATGGTCTCAAGGACAGTTAAACTTACACATAAACCAAAAGGAGATGCTGGCAGTGAAGCATGCAGTCGAGGCATTCAAACCATTCCTCCAGCAAGGACATCTGCTGATAAGGACGGACAACACCACAGTCATGTGGTACATAAACAAACAGGGAGGCACACATTCCTACCCTCTATGCCGGATGGCAATAGATCTGTGGAACCTAGGCCTGAGCCTCAATATCCAGCTGCAGGCCATATTTGTACCAGGAAAAGAGAATTCACTAGCAGACAGCTTAAGCAGGACTACCACGGATGCTCACGAATGGATGCTGCATCCAGACATCTTCAAAATCATAACAAAGAAATGGGGATTGCCAGACATAGACCTGTTCGCCTCCCCTCTCAACCACCAACTGAAGAAATTCTGCACAAGGACATACCACCCGCAAGCCTGGAGGGTGGACTCTCTCTCTTTCAGCTGGAATGCCCTAATAGTGTATGCATTCCCACCTCTCCCATTGATGTACAAGGTTCTTCTGAAGATCAGGGAGAAACAGCCAAAGGTGATACTAATAGATCCGGACTGGCCAAGACAACACTGGTATCCGCTACTGAAAAACATGTCTCAGGAGAACTCATGGCCTCTACCCCTATGGCCTCTTCTTCTAACGCAGAACAATTTCAAGACCCTGCATCCAAGCCTGAAAACTCTGCAACTAACTGCCTGGAAAATTGTGAAACCAAACCAAGCTGTCTTATCTCAGAGGGTCAAGGACATTATCCTGGAGTCTTCCAGACCCTCCACAAGGAAAGCATACTCAGCTAAATGGAAGAGATTCCTCATTTGGAGCACATCAAAGGGCACAGATGTTGCAGTGGCAAACCTAGCACACATCCTAGAATACTTAGCAGAATTGTTCCACAATGGCCTGTCTTACTCTTCCATTAAGATTTATGCTTCAGCAATTTCAGCAGAATACAATATGGATCCTCCTCTCTTCTCTCACCCTCTACTCAGACAATTTCTGAGAGGAATCAAAAATGATAAACCTCCAAGGAGACCCCCTCTACCTGCATGGGATCTCAGTTTTGTGCTGGAAAAATTGACACTACCCCCTTTTGAACCAGCAGCATCAGCAGACTTGCAGTTTTTATCTTGGAAAACTGCTTTCCTTCTGGCAATCACTTCAGCAAGAAGAGTATCTGAGCTACAGGCATTAATGGCAGTGCAGCCTTTCATTATTTTTCACCAGGATAGAGTGTCTCTGAGAACCAATCCAACTTTCATGCCAAAGGTGGTATCCAGGGTATCCTTGGACCAAGCCATTCATTTGCCTATGTTCTTCCCTAACCCACAGAACAAAGGAGAGAAACTCTTGCACACCTTGGATATACACAGACAACTACGCTACTATCTGGACAGAACTAAAACCAGCAGAAAAACTAACCAACTTTTTGTAGCCTATGCAACTGGGGTGCAAGGAAAAGCAATTTCCAAGCAGACAATTTCAAAATGGATAGGAAATTGCATTCGCTTTTGCTACTCTTTTCATGGAAAGACAGCTCCTGAACATATCAGGCCTCATTCCACAAGGGCCACAGCCACCACTACAGCTTTCCTTTGAGGGGTGGCTACCAAGGACATTTTAGAAGCTGCTACTTGGAGCTCCGTGCATACATTTGCCAAGCATTATAATCTACCTTTATACTCCAGATCCCGAGCAGGCTTTGCAACTGCAGTTTTACAGGGGATCTTAACTACACCATCATTATCTTAGTACCTCCTCCCCCAGTTTGGCTATGGTATTCTACCCATATGTTATGACTGCAGATGCATCCTTGAAGGACATAGTACAGTTTTGTACCTACCATAAATGTAGATGTCCGATAGGTATGCATCTGCAGTCAGGATTACCCACCCTCCTTCCCCTCTGTGGTATTCCTAGGGTGCTTACCCCTCTTTCAGCTATCTGGGGGATCTGTTATGGTGTATTTGTTTGTTTGTATATATGTATATATATATATTTTTTGCTACTGTTTGGAACATTCAACATTTATCCAAATTTAGCCTTCCTAGAGGGCACCTGGCATCTGGGGCAAGAAACACTGAGGAAAATGGCGTCGGCTGATGCCTTTATACCCCAGGAGCTGTGACGTCGAGGAAAGTGCGACATCAGCCGAGGCCAGACCCAGACTTTGGAATCCGGCCGACCGAAGGGCTGCCTGAGGCAGGACAACCCATATGTTATGACTGCAGATGCATACCTATCAGACATCTACATTTATGGTAGGTACAAAACTGTACTTTATCAGTGAATGTATGAATGAATGATGTTTGTACATTCTATCCTTTCTTGCTATTTGAGCTACACAACTGTAGGCATCCATCGACAGGATACATAGAAGTCATAAGAATTTGAATGCAGTTGTCTCATCATCATTTTGCCATTACCCACCATTAGGATGTATCCATTTTCAAATGGAGGGTTAGGCCATTCGAGTTTTACTGAATTTATGGGTAACATACCTCTTAGCATAAGAAAACTTGGCAAAGCCTAAAATAATGGGGCGACAAAGTCCAAAACGGGGAAAGATTTTAAATATTGTTGAAAAAGGTGCTAGAATAACAGGATTTGTTTGCATTCTTTTTCTGAAGGATATGAAGTCTAAAAATCAAATTTTCATTATTTATTGCCTACAATCACCATTGATTTGTCAGATATCCACAAATTTTATGAGAAACCGACCAAAAATATGAAAGAAATTTGGACATTCTATGAAAATCTACACAGTTGGAAGGTATCGTGGATAACCATCCAATCATCTAGGTCAAGTCTGAGGATTCATAGGTTCATAGGTAGGGGCCTATATAAGCCTAGCCAAAAAGGTACCCTGGCTTTTGCCACCCAAGAAAATTATTTTCCTGTGCCCCTGTCGAGCAGAGCCACAGAGGTGATCCCCGAGGTGAATTTCTTATTTCCCATCCAGTCATCAAGATTTTTCTTGAAGAGTGCTAATGAGGAGCTTTGTTTGATATAGATAGGTAGTTTTTTCCAGAGTAAGGGAAATCTCTGGGACAGGAATCTATCCCTCCAGCATGTTCTGTTTATTGTGGTGACAAGGTTTAGGTCCCTAGTGTATGTAGCTCGGAGGGACTGGGATTTCTTTAAGTGGAACATGTCCAACAGCTCTGGGTGTATTTAACTTGAATAAACAAAATATGCCTCATACCTCTATATACTCCTTGAATATGCATTCTCTGTTTTAATCTTTTTTTTTTTTTTTTAATTTCTTTTGTTTTACTAAACTGTAATTATGATTTCCATCATGTTACGTAATTTTACATTACTTTATAACTGTTTACTTGTTCAACTTTATTTTATTTTATTGTCCTTTTATTGTCATTTATTAACTGGGTTGGTCCAACTGAGCCAAAGGCCCATTTTCAGTGGAGAACCAAGGAGAAAAGCTCCAGTTGCAATTACAGTCAGTAGAGAAAAAATTGATATTGCAGTAGTCATAGAAAAAAAAATTTATACAACAAAGTGAATATTAAGTAGGATTACAGTGATTATCGAGGTTTATCATTAAAGTAACAAACAAGGATAGTCTTGGTGAAGTAATTGTTTACAAGAAGTGGGTGTTGATTTGTAATAGTAATGGTACTACCAAGTACAGAGTGGATAGAGGAAGGTGAAGACATAATGAGAGGAAAACAAATAGTTTGATATTTTGATAGTTGAATAGTTTGATAGTTTGTCTTGTAACTGTTGAACTTTTTGGAGCTTTTTTTCCTGAGCCTCCATTGGAAATAAATTATGCCAATAAATTCAGTAAATAAATAAATACAATTTGAAAGCACAAGATAATAAGGGGCAGGTGAAGCACTGGTATCTGTATGGCGACAGAAGGGCTGAAAGGAAACAGATGGTAGCTGGAGGGATTAATGTTCAGAAGTAGTCCAAGCAATACTCTTCCATGAAAAGAACAGTAGGAAATTAAAAGGTTTTGCTAGAGGGGGAGTGGCAGCTGTAGGACAACACTTAGGTTTAAAGAAGAGTGGAACAGATGGTAGAGGGATTGGGGCGGGGGCATGTGAGGACCAGCTGTAACAATCAGACTCAGCAGTTATGGCCTCCTGCTGGTTATGAACAGTGTATGTTAACATGTAAATAGATATAATACTAAAAGTCACAGCAGGGCTAATAGAACAAATTCTTTTTTTGTGTGATGTGTCAGATGGGGCCCCGCAGAGACCTCCTGCTGTCAGAAAACAGAAGCATTTTTCACCATTTTGTGTACCTACCTACAGTGATGCCTATGCTCAGGAAGCAATCTGCTTTGTCTTTTAACAGCACAGTCTGTTTGTCTCAACATAAACCATCTGTAATGATTCCATGTTTGTAAATGCAGTTCTGTTTTAGTGAATTTCTTTACCCAAACTATGTTGGAAATGGTCTACTGTGATCAGTGTACTATCCTCAAAACAAATTTAAATAAAATAATTTTACGGTGGTGATGCCTGAGTAAAGCATACACCAGTGAGCTGTAGTATTCTCAGATCAATGTGTCCTTTCCTGATTAATGGCCCATACTAAGAAATATGGTGTTAGGTTTGTAGCAAAAAACTATTGTCACCTTTACTCCATGGTAACACAACCTCAGAGTTAATTTAATTAGTGTAGGAGGATGTGGGGATAACAATGATCTCTGTCCTGGCTGCTGTCTTCGAAAAAAACAGAAAGTTAAAATTTAGTTCAACCATTCACTCATTTTCTCTCTCTTTTTTTGTCTGATATGGGGGTCTGTAAAATTGCTGCCATTTGCCCTACATTCCTTATTGCAACAGCTGCTCCTGTGTCCTGTAATTTCTGTTACCATCTCTGCTTATTTTGTTGTGAATGACACAAGCAGATTGCTGCCCTGCAGCTGTGTGAAATGTGTGAGCTGGCTTTCACCATGGGGATTTCTGTGTGTAGATTTTCACCCCCCCCCCTTTGCCAACCTATAAATCTTTGTGTAGTACTGCTGAATCCTTTAGAATGCAGCATGGAGAACATGCACTTCCGTTGTAAGGAGACTCTATTAATGAAATAATCATACAGATTATTGAGTAGCAGTGATAATGCATAGGAAGCTAGACCTTATTAACTGATAGACCTAATTCAAGATTAACATGATATCTTCTTGGGGAGTTTTCCCATTAGTGAGTGTTCTATTTACACTACTTTCAATCTCTGTATGTGGTTCTTTGATAGAAGAGTTTGGCCATGGGGCAATAGTTGTACAATATCAAATGTTTTGGATACAAGGAGTTTATTAAACTGGTACAATTTCTTGGGGATATATGGCACTTAAAGAAATACCGCCATAACTTTTTTCAAAAAATAAGAAAGGTGATGGAAAATATTAAAATCTATCTAAGGGTGATTTCAGGAGTGGCCTTAGGTCAACTGGTGCTCTAGGCAAAAGGGTTACATGGCGCCCCCAACCACACCACTCGGTGCCCCCATCCTGGTCTTCGTACAGCAAGTAAATATTAGAAAATCACCCCTCTTAGAGCAGCGCCCTAGGCAGCCGCCTAGTTGGCCTTTGCCTAAGGCTGGCTATGGGTGATTTTTGCTAATGCCGGACCCTTCCAAAACCTAGAAATGTGGTGTTAGGTTTGTAGCAAAAACAATTGTCTCCTGTACTCCATGGTAACATGACCTCAGAGTTAGGGGTATGTGGGAATAAAAGCACTCCCTGTCTTGGGGTAAAGGTGGGCTAAACCCCTGACAAAGCAATTAGAAAATATGACTAGATCAAGAGGACCCAGATATCAGAATGACTCCCTAATTCATATACACACGCACTGCTAAAAATACATTGACAGAAATGATTGAATAATGAAGTATCAGACATGATATGCATATGCCAGCAGCTTTTATCAA
Organism: Protopterus annectens; assembly: GCF_019279795.1. Taxonomy (NCBI): domain Eukaryota; kingdom Metazoa; phylum Chordata; order Ceratodontiformes; family Protopteridae; genus Protopterus; species Protopterus annectens. The sequence continues at coordinate 924,007,842 of NC_056739.1, forward strand.
ATTAACTCTGAAGTCATGTGGCACAGACCACCCACTAGTAGCTCCCTCTTAAGACTATGACTACACTAGACTATCATTTCTGTACCTTCCAAAAAAAGTGCAAATTTTACTTGTAATCATCTAGTTCCCAGAATTTGGGGTGTGGTACTGCTACTATCCTTGTTCAAATGGAATACAAATGTTAACACTAATAATCATACATAACCATAACCCACTGAGGGGTAATGCTCCAAACTAGCTGAACTCTGAAATTACCATAGGCGATTATATCAGAAGGTCATCTTGTTACAGTATTTTAATATTGTATTACATTTTAAGCCCTTGTAAATCTAAGAAATTAGTCATTATGGGAGACTTTAACCTCAGATGGTTGAACTCTCTCTTTCTATCTCTCAGGACTTTTTTAATATCATAACCCTCCAATGAGTTACTTGGGTTGTTAAAGGATTTACCCAGGTGAATAATGGATATTAGCCTGTCCTTATTACTTGATGCTGAATGTCACAGTTTTAACTAATAGCTCAACTGACCATAGTCTTATGATCATAGTTCTTTCTTCAAACGACCAACACTACTGCCTGTCATAGTTTCAGGAAGTTGATTTCCTGAAAGGAAGGAGGCTGCCTTACTAATGACTTTAGATGCAGCTGAATGGAGTTCAGTTTATATGGAAGAACACACTACAGTAGCTTCACAAGCAATTCTGTAATAACCTGATTTCTTTTCAGTACATTTTTCCCATGTGGCAACAAAATATAAGACAAATCAAATGCCCCAAGCTTAAAAGAGCCATCAGGAGGCATTTGAGGGGGAGAAAGATCGAGAGTGTTGGAAATCCAACAAAATTTGAACAATATTTATCGATTTAAAAGATTAGCACAGATAGCTACAAACTGAGGAAAATTATTCTACATTAGTAATCAACAAACTATGCTTGCAAGCTGCCCAAAACTATTTCAGAGTTCCATTTGACTTCAATGGTGGCTACGTAGGTTCTGTGAAGGACTAAACAGGTGACTGCCCATGAGGAAGACAGTATGAATGTTGTTAATTGCTTCATTGCTTCCGTCTTGTAGGCTGCTACAATGTGTGTTAGTAAAAACAGAATATGCTTCCTTTCAGCTGCCTTGTAAAACATTAGATAGTTAGTTTATATGCTGCCTGTAAGTTCTCAGGTAAGAAGCAGGCACAAGGGCAGAAACCGACAGTGTTCACCACGTTCTGCACAATCATGCATTAACGCAACTTCCTGCGGATTTTACTTGACATTGGGAATGTGCTGTCTGACTCATGCAGTTCAAGCCATACCAGGTTCTGTAGGTGTCCAGATATGTGAGCTGTGTTGTATCACTAATGGGTCATTTGATGATCCAGTGCAGCAGTGCATCCACCCTTAGTGGAAAAATCTTGGGTTTAAATCTTTTGCTATAGTCCGACTGATAGGCTGATGTACTCCGTTCTTACCGGTCATGTTTGTAACCATTTGTAGCACAGGTTTCTGCTGGATAGTGTCCGACTCTTCAGCCGGAATCTGCTGCAAAGTATCTTGCATCATCATAAAGGGAATATTCTCTTTTTTTGCAGCTGTTCTGCATAGTCCATACATCACCTCTTTGGCCACTGTTGGATCTAGCCCAGGAACATGGAAAAGACTGCTTGACCTCTTTAGCTTATCTCCACTGGTGACACTAATTGTAATTGTTCTCTGTTTAGACCCTTGTTTGTTTTTGATACACAACATTAGCACTTCTTTGCAATCCCATGCTTTTTATATATTAATACTGATTTTGTTAGTTCCCTTTTAGGATGGGGAGTAGTTATACTCTTTTACAAGTGAACAGTCAAGCACTTAGTAGACAGACCTTTCTCCGTGTATGTTATGTCTCTGTTTTCTGTTTGTGTGCTGCTGTCTCTAGGTTACCTTTATTTCTTGTGCCTGCTGTTTAGCATTCACTTTCCCACTTGTGGACATTTACTTCACTCCTATCCAGATTCTGCATTTAAGACTTACAACTACTGGTATTTATTTAGGTGTTTTTTATTGTCAAAAGGTTTGCACAGTATATAATTGCATCTCTGTGCACACCATCGCATTCTTCCTGACATTAGAGTCTTTGACTCTACTGGTTTTGTGGTTTCATGCAGCACAGTAGTTATGGGCTTATTATTTAAAGTGCTACATTCATGGGATCATAGGAAGTTACTAGGGTATTGGCCCTGAGGCCCTTATAAACCTAGCCAAAAGTTTAGCCCATGTTTAGACAAGCCAGCACCCAGTCCCCCTGTCCAGCAGGGACACCGGTAGAATCCCAGGGGTGTATTTTCTGTTTCCCATCCAGTTATCCAGGTTGCGCTTAAAAAGAGATAATGAGGTACTCTGCTTGACCTCATTATCAGTCCCATGAGGGAGTCTATTCCACAGATGGGGGAGTCTCTGGGACACAAATCTGCCCCACCAAGTCTTATTGATATCACAGACCAGGTTGAGGTCACGCGTATGGGTTGCTCGAGTGGAGCGTGACTTGCAGATATGCAGCAGTCCCTTCAAGGCGGGGTCTGAGAATGCTTTGTATCCCAGACAGAGGTCACCTCTGAGGAGTCTGTATGAAAGTGAGTAGAGAGTCAGGGCTTTTAGCCTATCCGTGTAGGGTAGGTGTTTGAGGCCCTGGATTCTGTTGGTGAGGAACCTCTGTGATTTTCCAGCTGGTGCATGTGCTTTGCACGGTGCATGCTGAAGGGGGCATTGTACTCAATAATTGGCCTTATAAGGGATGAATACAGGAATGTTATGACCTCTTTGTTCCTGGATGAGATACCCTTACTTATGAGGTGGGCCATGTAGAAAGCTTTCCGTACAATGGAAGCAACATGATGGTCAAACATCAGGTTGCTATCAACCTGGGTGTCGAAATCCCTGACTACTGATTATGTACTTAGGACATTGTTATTAATGTGATAATATGTTGGGATGTCACTCTCCCCAAAGGGGATGATGATACATTTTTTGGCATTCAGCTTGAGGCCATGTTTCTGGCACCAGTCATTAGTTTGGGTGAGACCCTCTTGGAGGACATCCACATCACTTTTGGGAATTGATGATTACGCCCAGCTTGCTGTCATCTGCAGAGTTGGTCAACCATAGCCCACTGGTTTTGGCCTGCAACTCAGAAGTATATCCTGAATAACAGAGGCCCCAAGACTGATCCCTGGGAGTATACCACTCATTACGGATCTACTGCTTGAGGTGGCTTCCCCTATTTTGATTAGGTGGGTTCTATCAGTGAGCTAGTTTGCTACCCATCTGGTAACATATGGATTGATGTCTAGTTGAGAGAGTTTATCTACTATGCCCGAGGTGGGGAATAGTGTTGAAGACTTTGGCCAGTTCAAGGTAGGCGGTATGCACCATCTTCACATTGTCCATGGCCTTGGTGACTTTCTTAATGAATTCGACCAGACTGTATTATACAGCTATTCCAATAATATCTATGGGCTGCCAGACTGTAACATATTTGATGTAACAATCCAGATATTGCAGCCTAAATTTCCTTACTTCTCAAGCTCCTTCACTATGAGAAATATAGAAATTCCAAAGGTTTTCTAAAGAGTACAACATGACATGTATTGCTTTTGAGGCCATAATCCTCTAGCATTCTGTGCACTGAGAGCACAAGAATGCCAGAAAATACAGATATTTTACAAAGCAGTGAAGAAGCTTTATTTTTGTGCAGGCCTTTGATGTCTCATGGCATGAACTTTGTCTTTATAAACTTGAGATTACTTTGTTCCATGACTGTATATTACCTTTATTTGCTGATGTTTATTTTTAGCTTTCAAAGTATTTTGAGAAGCAGACTTCATAAGTAACACATTACTCATTGTAGTTAACAGTGAACTTTGAATTGCCACCACTTAACCACATTTTTACAAAAGGAGATGCTGCCAGCACAGCTAACTGGAATTTTGCAAACAATTAAATGTCATTAGTGAATATCAACATGATTTATATAAGGTGGTTATGTTACAACTGTATTAGAACTGTATATCATGTGTATATCAAGCTGGTACAGAAATGTATATTGGATAGGTTTTTGCAAAGTGCTGTTTAAAATGTAACCCTGCTGGAAGAGAACAAAAATGTACATGCACTGTTGTAACTGTTTAAATGTATATATTTTATCAGTAGAAACTGGAATACAGGAGGTTAACTTCGGAAAAATAACTGAAATTAAATTACTTTATGACTACGCCATAAAAGATGATATTTTTAGTTTCACTGCAGCAAGGAGAGATACTGTCTAAAACTAGGGAGCTTTCTGTATTGTCTGTAGGGTGAAATAATTACTAGTCTTGAAATGTGAAGGGATGTAATTTTTTTATGACTTCCAGCATCTGCCAAAGATCTGAGATCTGTGTATTTTCACAGATAGATGCTAAATACTGTCAGCTTCCAGCAGTGGGAGTTTCACCTGGGATAGTCAGTTGACAAGAAATTGTCATTCTGCATGCTATCCCAGCAGTAATATTTGAGATATTAATTTCAGAACTCTCTTAGAGAGACAGAGCATTCTGTATTCTGTCTTGGATCTGACAACAAGAACCATTCACCACATCTGCCTTGCTCTATAGTAAGTAAGTTACTAGGGAATAGTAATTCTTTTAGATATAGTCAGGAATATAACAAAGCTTATTTTTGATATTTTTCTTTCTTTATTTGAGACTGTCCTGCAATGTTGTTTTAAATATTTCCTGTAGTTTTGAACTCTGATGTCACTGTGAATATATATATTTAGTACTGACTTATTCTTTTATTAAATATATTTAAACCTTTCATTGTGGCTGATTTGTGTAGAGATATTTAAGTTTTGAGAGTACGTGCATATTTATTTGGTTGATACTGTGGGCCACTCCTAATAACCTTGCTCTTGGTCAAATTATCATTTGTATTAACAGAAATATTACACAGTAAGAGTGGACACACTTTGTTAAGGGCCTTAAAGTAGCTGATAAGGAGCTGGCTGGTGGCAGTGATAACTACCTTACTGTCTGGGCAAAAGGGAGCATAACTAGTAAACCTGTGCCAGCCTTTCCCAGGTGTGTGTGTGTGTGTGTGTGTGTGTGTGTGTGTGTGTGTGTGTGTGTGTGTGTGTGTGTGTGTGTGTGTGTATGTGTGTGTTTTAGTTACTTGGGCAAGGACACAAAGCATTGGTTGGACAGACAGGGCACTAGAGGTCTTGGCTTGGCCACTCAGCTAAGATCTGAACTCTATAGCTGTGCCAGTGGAGAGTCTGATTGTGAATCTGGAGAAAGAGGGAGAAAGCATCTCCTGACTGACTGTGGTCCCTGTTTGCTCTTAAGGGAAATTGCACTTGATGCAGAGAGCTGCATCTGGAATTACTGTGTGTACTTGTCATTCTCCGAGTGTACATCCCCCACTGATGTCAGTGGTGAGGACTGAGGCTCCTTGATTACTGGTCCACTGGTGGGTCATCACACACATAATGCAAAATACTCTAGCTTTCTTAGTGGGTCATCACTTAACTAAAGTAGTTGGTATTCAGGTTTCCCTTTCTATAATTTTAACAGTATAGCAGTTTTGCATTAATAGTATTTTCATATTCTCTCTGTATCTGCCCTGCACATTAAATAAACAGGAATCTACAATTACTAATGTTGTTGTTGTTGTAAAACAACCTCATGGACAGATGATCACCAGGCCAGTATGTGTAGACATACAGAGTGAAATATTAAAACCCTTCTAGATGTTATAGTACTCAACGGGTCACATAAACTGCATGTTCTGTCTTGATCAACACTGTTTGGATATACTTTAGTTTAACTTAATTCTTGTTTACTTTGGCAAGTATTATGCCTTGTGTGAACTCCTTTAAATGATATACATTTGTATATTCCTTAGGTTCATAGCCTAACCTTCTATAAACCTAACTGCCCTAGAGCCCTTACAAGCTTAGCCAGATTTATCCCAAGTTGCCCCAATTGCTGGTAGTTAGGTAAGTGAAGTTCACAGAGATAAGGGTCTATGGTAGTTGATACCAACTTCCTCTGTCCAGAAGAGATATGGGCGCCACCTGAGGAGCGAATTTGCAGTTACCCATCCGTTGATCTAGGTTGTGTTTGAAGATGGTCAGGAAGGGGTTCTGTTTTACTTGAATTGGAAGCTTGTTCCAGAGAAGTAGCAATCTCTGGGAAATGTATCTATCTGTCCAGCATGACCTGTTCATGTCAGAGGCTAGCTTAAGATCCTTGGAGTGAGTGACCCTTGTGCAGTTTGCTTTAGGAATGTGTAGCAATTCCATCAAGGCTAGGTCAGAGACTGCCCTGTAAGCCAGGCACCAGTCACTCTTTAGCAACCTGTAGGAGACAGAATACAGTAATGTGGCTTTTAGTCTTTCCACGTAAAACTTGTTTTGTGTACCCTGTAATTTCTTGGTGAGAAGCCTTTGCAGTCTGTCCAACTGATGTAGGTGTCTGGTGAGGTACATGCAAAAGGGAGCATTGTACTTAATTATTGGCCTGATGAGGGCCGAGTATAATGGAATTACAACGTCCTTAGATCTAGATGTGATGCCTTTACTTATAAGATGTGCCACATAGAAGAATTTCCCTACTACTGTTGATACGTGATGGTCAAAGTTCAGATTGCTATCACCCTGAGTACCTAGATTACATACCACTGGGTCTACACTTAGAGGGGTGCTATGTATTATGTAATTAGCGGGGATGTCCGCTTTTCCAAAGGGAATAATAATGTATTTTTTTGCATTTAGCTTTAATCCGTGGCTTTGGCACCAATCATTTTGTGTTTACCCTTTCTACAATACGTTAACATCACTGGGGGGAGTCCGTGATTCCTCCCAATTTGCAATTGTCAGCAAACTTTGTCAGCCACAGACTGCCCAAGTTTGCCTGGACTTCTGAGAAATATTCCAAACAGTAAGGGGCCCAGCAGAGAACCATGTGGTGTACCACAGGTGGCTTGTCTTTTGCTAGAGGTGAAGTCACCCACTTTGTCAATATGTGTCCTGTCAGTGAGCCATTTGGCTACCCGTTTGGTAATGTAGGGATTAATTCCCAGTTGGGAGAGTTTCTGTATAATACCTGAGTAGGGGACTGTGTCAAATGTCTTAGCTAGGTCAAGATAGGCAGTATGCAATATCTTTCCCTTGTCCATGCCGTGGTGACTTTCTCAGAGATATCAACCATGTGTAACAGACATGATCTACCTTTAATGAATCCAAACTGGGTGAGGCCAGAGTTTGTAGATTACCTGTGTCCTTGTTAATAATGTCCATAATGATTCTTTCCATGGCCTTGGAGATGAGGCTAGTGAAGTTATGGGCCTATAATTCCCAGGGTCAGTTGGTTGTCCCCCTTTGTACAGAGGGATTACTGTTGTCCTCCATTCTACTAGAACATAGCCAATTCACAGGTTGTGGCTAAACAAGGATCCAGGAGAGCCAGCTAGGTCATGTTTTAAGTTGTTTAAAAGGCAACCTGGAATGATGTCTGGTCCCAGTGAAGGCATGTTTTTGGCCTTGGAGTGCATCAATATGGCCTGCTCTCTTGAGATAATAGGCTAAGGAATGGTGGCAGGTCTAATCCAAAGCATAGACATAGTCTGATGAAGTGTTCCAAGAGACATGAAAGCGCTAACTATTGATCTGGTCTTCTGTTTTGTTTGTCACAATAAAGTCAGCTTCGATAGCCATGGTGTGCCTCTGAGTTTTTGCTTTGGATTTACAGATTTTGACTTTATTGAGGCACTTTACCTTTCTTGTGGTTTCTTTCATTCAATGGTGGCAGGTCTACTTTTAGGATGACTGGAGAAGACTGGGTGAATTTGCTCCAAATCTGTCAGGTAGTAGGTTGGATATTACCTCCAGTTGAGTATGGGTGGTGCCATCAACAACCAGTTCAGCACATAGCTGGGTATTCCCTGTTAGATTTTGGACATGGTTAAAGAATACCTTGTGATTTGATTATCTTTAGCTAGGCAGGCTATTTTTGCTTCATAATTAGCTTTGGAGGACTTCACAAAATTTCTGATTTATTTGTTTAAGATAGAGAGGGATTTCTTTCTCTGCTGAGCCAGTTCCCTCTTGTTCTTGAACATTTAGTTTCTTTCTCTGACTCTATAGCCTGTTTATACTACGGGTCCACCAAGGTGGCTTGTTTTTTGGGCAAGGCCTGGTTTTAATCCAATCAGGAACAGCTAATTCTTTACAACTGCTTAACTGGCTATACAGGGCATTGGGCTGCACCTCTGCATAGGAGTCTGTGGTATCTGCATTTGAGGGGGTTTTGAAACCTCTTATGCCATCACTGAGTAGGAGGTATTTTGTCTTTGAAAAATACTTAAGTATTTTTGAGCTTGATTGGATATTACATCAAACAAGACTGATTTTATGGTCCAGTCTTACCAGGGAGGACATGACACTGTGGGGGGGGGGGGGGGCAGTGCTCTCCCATGTTAGTGATTACTATGTCCAGGACATTTGAACCTCATGTGGGTGTGCTGACTAGGTGTTCCAGAGCATTTTCATTAACAAAGTCCAAGAACCACTGTACCAGTATGTTTGTGGTCATGTATGTTTCCCAGTCGATGGCAGGATAATTAAAATCACCCATTAGTAAGGTGTTGGGCTGTATGGCAAGTGACACCAGTAAGTCCAAGTTTATGGTATGCTTTTCCTGTTTCATGGTGGGTAACCTATAGCTAGCTATGATGTGGTAGGGGCTTTGCCTGTAGTTAATTGGACGTGGATTAGCTCAAGATAGTCATATTGTTTGACCAGTCTATAGGTGTACTTATCCTTAATGAATATTGATACACCTCCTCCTTTGGTTCTTTCATGCTCATTTGTGGTCTGAATGTATGGAAGGCATTGTAGCCCTGCACAGCTGGGGTGCTTTCTGCATCTTTGAACCCTGTGTCAGTGACTGCACAGATGTCAGCATCTTCCGGTGTAAGAAGTGCTTCTAGGGAGTGCAGTTTCTTGTTTAGACTACTAGCATTAAGCAGCAGTATCTTGAGTTTGTCTAGAGAGCATTTTTCTATGTTAAGAGGTTGGTTATTTTGACGCAGGCTAAATAAAGGTACAATGTGGCTGGCTAATGCCTCCAAAAACCTAGAGAAGACAGGTGTAGACTATCTCTGGCAGAGCGGCGTGGCCTGTCAACCATGTATTCCCAGGCTGACAGATATTTGATCCCCTTAGAATGACAACAGAAGTTAAGCCAATTGTTAAAATAAATTATTTTTTGTTTGTATTGCGGCATCATCCACGGAGAAGGTAGGATCATGCTTAAGGCTAAGCTTATACCTGCCTGTGACACATAAGCTGAGAGCTCAGTCATGTCTGTCTTCATATAGTCCAGTGAGGTACATCTCAAGTCATTCACACCAACATGGACTATGACAGAGTCCTACTGGTACTTGTGGTTGAGTGACTTGAGTACTTGAGTGACTTGATAGATCCTGGTGCCTAACCGACAGCTAACCATTACCCACTCATTATCCATCCTGGTGAGGGGAACATCTGTGCATCTCACAATGGAGTCATCTATGACCAATACATTAGGTTTTGTGGTGTTAACAGCTTATGAGCTTATTTGCTGAGACACTGGTGTGTGTAATTATGTCTTGTGGTTGTTTTTATGTATTGTTATATGTGTAAGTGGTTTCCGTTTGAGAGGCCTCTGATCTTTTAGTATGTTAGTAGTGAGTACCTCCGCATATGTGGGTTTATCTAGAGCATTTCTCCCCAGGCCTCTGCTGAAAATTGGTTCATTCTAAGTCAGACATTCCCGCTAAATAAATGTTAAATAAATATGTGCAACTGCATCTCTCACATAAGGTATTTGTTTGTTTCAGGACTAAGTGGTTGTCAGTATACATGGGTATCCTGAGGTAATGTAGCAGTTGTCTCATGTCTATCTGGTTGGCCAGAGGGATGATGGTAAACTGCTTGTCCATGGTAGCAGGCTCTTGCTGTATGTTTTATTAGGGAAAGGAATGGGTTAATTTGACAGGACTATGCTTGTCCTGAGACTACAAGAGGGATCTGTACTTTGTGTAGGCCAAGGATGATAAATAAAGAAACACTGCTCAGTGCATAACTTGAGTTGCTCCTATATGAGCAGAAAAGCTTGGAATGGTTTCAGTGATGGCTATTCAGGGAAAAACTGAGCTTCTAGGCTTTTTCTTCTATACAGGGCACTACTAACCACCAGCAGCACAACACAAATGTGAGACTTAAATACAAGCAAAGAGAAACAAGTTTTAAGCTAAGTACTAATCAGGAAAGCGCATAATAAGCCTTCCACCTGCAATCCCCTACTTGGACAGGTTAGATCGGCACACTTCTGCCACAAGGGTGCAGACAAACACCTTCTTAATGTAGAATAGCTGTTTGGATCCCAAGTGTAACAAGAGCAAACAAACTACCTACAGCTAACCGATACAATCTAATACAGTGCAATTAAGCACTTAAAACATCAGCAGACAATACAGATGTTTTTGAAACTGCACAGTCATAGTGTATAAAAGAAGTGCAAAAAAAGAATACTTAGAGCCCTTTTGTGTGCTTCCCTGCTCAGACAGACCAGGTATTCACCTAGTGCCACTAGATGAATAATCCCAGTCCTCCTAATGTAAAAGTATAGTAAAAAGAGTGTCTGGAGTTAAATGCTACCACAAAGTAACTTAAAATATATGAAATGCTACCACAAACAAATTTAAAGATATGAATATAGCAGAGTACTTTAAACTTAAGCTTATAAAAATGTGATTATTCAGTAAAAGTACTTTGCTTTGTATAAATGAGCCAAGAGCCACTCAGTTGTACAGAATTTATAAAGGCACTAAAAACAAGATATGCTGATTAATAAGCCCTCCAGCCAGTAAAACTACACGCAGAAATCTCAAGTGCTTCCCCAACCTAAACAGACTGACCTCATGATGTAACAACAAGTGCTTGCTAGAGTGTAAAATGCAATACTTTATCCTGAAGCTAGCTAGGCAAGGAATGTAGAGCAAGTAAATCAGTAGAACAGACAATGAGAGGCAAAATACACTTTTTCAATATAAGCACAAGGAAAGGCAAATAAATAATTCAAAATATCAAGAGCAGCGTAGAAAGGGAGGAGCATATTAAGCTTAATTTACAGTAGGGGTGGGCTGTTTAAAATCACTGGGTTTAAAAAAACAGATTAACAAAGGGGAGAGTGGGTGTGAAATTACCAGCAGTGCTTTAGTTTATGTAGGCTTGAAATCTTTTTAGAAAAGACAAAGGTGCAGAAATTCACTGTATATTTAAGTATCACTGAATAGACAATTTAACAAGTGAAAAAACATGTGAAATGTGCAGGCTAGATAATTTAAGTGTCTAACTCTCACATAGAACAAAAACATCAGGCCAAGCAGATTTCTTAAAACAGAAAATAAAATGGAGCAGAAAAAACAGTAAGCAGCTCAGTCAGCAAGTCACAGACATAGAAGTATAGGTGTACTTTCCTCACCCAGTCACCAGCAGTGTTTTAGTTTATGCAGGGTTGAAATCTTTTTAGAAAAGTCAAAGAACCAAAAATTAGTTGCAGTTTACTTTAGGATGTTTTATAATTTGTCTGCTTATGACTGTAAGAATAGTATTTGCTTTTTATGGTCCACACATGTTTTATAATGTCTCCGCATTACGGCCTGGGTTGTGTCTGAAGCAGATTCAATACAGCCTGCACACCATTATTAAAAATAAACAAAGAAAAATAAATAAATTATGAACCTATGGCTAGAAAGCTTTTTTTAGTTACCTATTTTGCAATTTCCTCTCTCAAGTTCTGTAATATTTTGTTACAGACTAGAATGCAGATGCTAGCTCTGTTTTCTTACCATCTGCTTAGCTACTCTGATTTGATGTAGATGTTCTCAGTAATGGAAAACCTATACTACTCAATTTAAAAGCACCAGCTTAATTTCAGTGAGTCACACAGATGAAACAACTTGCTACGTACCCCATGATGTAAGACTTTATTTTAATAAAAACTTTTTTGAAGAAATTTAGAAAATAATGCTAAAATGCAGTATTCTACTAATGTTAAAAATAGTTTAAGTATGTGATTTCTGATCGCTGGTGCATCTGCATTTAATAAATGCTTAGGCTTTGCATGCATAACTTGCAGAAAAGGTACTTGCAGTAAGTAATTTTTCCCTTCATGTACTCTGAAACAAATGACAAAACACTTGATGAGAAACAATATGTCTTAGTAATGTGAAGAGCAACACAGGTGCAACTCGACTCGAATAGGCAGTAAATCACTGTTTTATTATTTATAACTACTCAATAGTAGTACGTAAAATCACGGTTACTCAATAGTAGTATGTAAAATCGCCATGATTTTACGTACTACTATTGAGTAGTAATAAATAATAAAACAGTGATTTGCTGCCTGTTCGAGTCGAGTTGCACCTGTGTTGCTCTTCACATTACTAAGACATATTGTCTTCGGAACGGTGTTTACAGTGTTGCCTTGATGTTTTTGTTTGTTTTTAACTTGATGAGAAACAAGTTGAACAGAATGGAAAATGACCTCCATGAACAGGGAACTGAAGAAAGCCTACTCATTGCTGTCTCCAAAATGGAACATTTATTTATTTACTGACATTTGTTTATCGGGACAGTTCAATGGGTTGAAAACCCATTTTCAGTGGAGGCCCGGAGAGAAAAGCTCCACAAAGTATTACACGAATGCAAGTTTAAACATGGGTATAATGAGATTACAATGCACAAAAGCAGAGATGTGCAATTTAGTACAGTACAGCGATTACATTATTAAACTTTTGGGATTACAAATACAGGCATGTCAAGATATACAAAATCACCAATTGTACTAGAAAATGAAAAAGAAAAAAAAATAACTGTATACAAGACCATGTTTGTAGATACCGCTATCAGACATTTTACATATCATAAATAAAGAGACAGCTCTATGGTGGTTTGCCAGTGTTACAGGGACAGGAGGAGTTATTTAGGTAATATGATTTTAGTGTTGATTTAAAAGGTTTTATACAGTCAATTTGGGTTATGTGGGGGGGGGGGGGTCCAAAATTTTGCAATGCAGACATTGTCTTGCCCATTTGTTGGGTTTGGTTATGGTTAACAGCTTTTGCATGAGGACTTTAGTGTTCGTGTAGGAGTATATGTGTATAGCATGGAACTGAGTTCTGGGCAGGTGTTGGGTTTATAAATTAGTTTGTGGGCTAATGTTAGTTGGGTATAGTACAGATGGTAGGAGAACTCAAGCCAATTTAGTTGTGAAATAGCCTGGCAATGGTATGAGCGGTTAGGCTTTCCTGAGGCAAATTTAGCTATTTTATAATAGCAGTATTGTAGTTTATTACTAAGGGTTAAGTGAAGGTTAGCAAAGATGGCACTACTATATAGAAGGGAAGGGATGAGTAGGGTGCTAGCTAGTTTAGTTTTGGTGTGATTGTCTAGGTATAGTTTGTGATAAAGTTTGCCTTATTTATAATGTGTTTTCTTTATCGTGTTAAGAATATGTTCAAAGGAGAGTTTGTCATCTATAGACATGCCTAGCAATTTAGCTGTTTTCACTATTTCGATTTTGGTGCTAGCCTTAGAAAAGATTTTGAAATTTATATCTGGTGGTTTTGTAGAGAATAGTAAAAGTTTAGTTTTTTGGGATGTTTTAACAGCAGTTGTGCATTGTTTAGCCATGATTCAATTGATATGAAAGCATTTTGTGTAGCAGTAAGAAGGTCTGAGAAGTTATTGGAGGTAGATATTATTGTTGAATCATTGGCATATTGGATGAGATTACCTACTGGGGAGGCTTTGTGAAGATCATTGATGAAGGTATTAAAGAGAAGTGTCCCTAGAATTGATCCTTGTGGGATTCCTATATTGTTTTTTTGATAGATTGTGTATTATTCCATCTTACTGATTGTTTTCTGTTGTTTAGATAAGAGTTAAACCAGCTGAGAGATTTAGAGGAGCATCCTAGTTTAGATAGTTGGTTTAGTAGTTTAGTGTATGATACTGTGTCAAAAACCTTAGATAGATCCAATAAGATTACTGAAGTGGGGTGGCCAGCATCTAAGGCTTTGTTGACAGTATCAGTGAATGAGAGCAGGTCTGTGATAGTGCTATGGTCTGGACAGAACCCATGTTGGGTGGGAGCAAGATTAGCATTTTCAGAGAGGTGTTTAAGTAATTGTGTATGAACAAATTTTTCTAAGATTTTAGATACTGGAGAAAGAATAGAGATAGGGCAATAGTTAGAGAGTTCTTGAGAATCTCTTCCTTTGTCTAATTGTGTAATAATAGATTTTTTCCATAGTTGGGGCGATTTATAAGAATGCTAATTGGATATGCTATTGCAATTGCTGCTAGTTGTAGATATTCTGGGGGCAGGTTATCTGCAGAAAGAGAGCAGGGTTTGAGTTTGTTTAGAAGCTTGAGTATAAGAGAGGTGGGTACAGGCTGAATAGTAAACAAGGAAGCTAAGGGAGTTTTTGAAGAATTATCAGAGGAAGTGGGTTTGTTATTTAAGGAATTGAATGTATAATGAGAGTTTGAGTTTATATTTGTAGATGAGTCTTTGATTAAATTTTGAATGGTAGTAATGAAATGGGTGTTGAAGTCTTGGGAAATTTGTTGTGGAGTCTTATTGGGTGCAGGGGATGGGTTTTGTAAGGTGTCAGGATTAAGATGTGAAGAGACAGACTTCCAGAACATTTTGGGTTGTTGTTTAAGAAGGATTGCTGAGAGGAGAAATTTTTTTTTATCTTGTATGACTAGCTTTTTGGCTTTATTATGCAATTGTTTGTAGTTAAGTTCATTTAGTTTTGTTTTATTTTTATGCCATATTTTCCATACTTTGTCTCTAAGTAGGCATGTTTGTTAGGTCTGTTTTGTTAACCATGGGGGATGATTAGTTTTTGTTCACTTGGTTCATATTAGAGACAATCTATTGCGGGTATCCAGGAAAAGTTAGTTAAAGTAGTTAACAGCTTCATCTAAGGGGAGTGTTTTTAGTGGGACCCAATTTGAGCTTTTAAAATGTTTATGAATGTATTCTGGTTGAAATGGGTGTGGTTCCTGGATGTTTTGTAGGAGTGTGTTTTGATTGTTTAAGTGTGGGTCCTATGGGTATATGCTGGAAGGTGGTTACTTATTATGTTGGTTAGGGTACTTGAGTTTGAGTAATTGTGAGGGTGGGATACTATTATTCAGTCTAAGGTAGATTCAGATGATGTGGATATGCCATGGGTAGGAGTACTGATAAGCTGTGTGAAGCTATGGAGATTTATAGTATTGACTGGAGAGGTGGTAGTCAGATTTTGCCAGTTTATGTTGGTGTCTCCAAGGATTATGGTCTCTTGTGAGACATTTGGTTTATCCAGATAGAAAATCCTCTAGTATGGGAATATTTTATCCTGGGGGGATGTAAACTACTGCAATGCTTAGAAGTTTGTTGCTATTAACATGTAAAGATGTTAGTAGAAATTTCAGATTTCCAAAGGAAGGGACTGGTTTGGGGTAGGTTGTAATATTTAATGAGTTTTGGTAGAATAATGCTACACCACCTCCTGTTTTGTGGAGTCTATCAGAGTGAATATTGTAGCCTGGTGGAAGGATTTCAGTGTCAGCAACATGTGGTTTTAGCCATGTCTCAGTTACTGCAATGATGTTCAGGGTGTAAGTGTTTCTCCAAGCATGAAATTCGGTGATTTCTATTTCAAATACTTGCTATGTTTATTGTTATGAACTGTAGGTGTTGGTTTTTTGGATAAGGGGTGGGTTTTGGTCTATGATGTGGGGCAGGACTGGGGTGGATGTCCTCACATTGTGTTTAATGAGAGGTGATGTTTAATAATAGTATGGGTTTGTTGGGTCTGTGAGAGGGGTTTGTGTTGGTATAATAGATAAAATTTATATTTGGAGTGTGTAGGGAGTGATTTTAATTTGTCTGTATTTTAGATATATATCACAAATAATGAGGGTGAAATGTCTGAGTATTTATGCAATCAGTTTGTGGAAGGGTTTGGATATTGGATGTTGGTGTAGATGATTTTAAGGTGGTATGTGTGGAGGTAGCTTGGGTTAGTAGGGTTAAGAAAGCAGTGAAGGTAATAATAGAAAGTATGAATATGATGTGATGGAGTGTGTTGATGGGGGGAGCCATTGGAAGAAAGGTGTGAGTGTAATGTGTGTAGGAGTATGGGGTGGGTTTTGGGTATCTAATGGTTTGAGGGATGCTATTGCTGCGTTACTTTAGGGGTGGGAGTAAAGAGAATGTAAATGTAAGTGATGAGGGGGTATGTGGGAATGGGGGTAGGGTAGGTGAGAGGAGTGAGCCCGGAGTGAAGTGGAGGGCGAACAGAGCGGGTAGCACCAGATCCGACAACCGTGGAAAAAAAAGCAATCTCCACCCAGAAAAAGCAAGGTGAGTGAAAGGAGGTTAGAAAAATGACCAAGAATAAGGCACTAGGTAGGGCTATGTGAAAGGACACACTTTCACTGAAAGAGAAAATGTTTTACTGGGGAGAAAGGTTCAGTAGGCCAATATGTTGCAGAAAAGAATCACTGAGTAAAAAGCCTCAGCGCACTTAAAAGGCTGGACTCTGTCTAGCTTCATCAGTGTGTGGCATGGCTGAGGGACAGACCTATAATGTAGGAAAGGAGTGGGCAGATGTAGTATCTAGGAGTTACTGAGGGTTCCTAGTTGCTTGCTCCCAATACAGTTTACACAGGAGGTTAAAAGGTGTACAGCAATATAACATAAGCATATATTATATCAGACCAGAAACAGTCACTCTATGACCATTTTCTGCATGTTGCAGGTTCTAAAGCTCAAAGGTTTTAAAAAGATACCTCAATGTGAGTAAGTCTGTGACTTAACAGAAGAATTGCAAAGTGAAATGTCTTTTCAGCAAGCTAGAGCAATAACCAGTGCCAATGCTTTAGAGGTTTTACATGCGACTGTGTTGATGATACTGCAGGTTTAACTAGTACAACTGGGAGATTGGAACCAAGTGGCTGATACTGATGTGGAACAAGGGTTGTGCCAGGCTAAGGAAAAGTGGTTTAAAATTTTTTTTAGTAATTTGTTTTTTCTTTTCCTATTTTCAGCTAGCAACACATTTGGTCTGCAAAATGCATTTAAGCTTCTGTCCATTTCTTTCGTAACTGAAAAAAGGAAATGAAAGGAAGGCAATTGCATGAATCTAGTGTTTTCAATGTAAAATATAACCTTTCCTGTGCTGGTAGCGGTCATGAAATGCATTTGCATTCCACTTCAAAGAAGTAGATGACTAGAACCATGAAAAAGAAGCAGACATTAAAAGGCTGACACTGACAGTTCGGATATGTATGTAAAATCTTGGCCAGATTCCAAAAGATTTGCTCTCAGAATGAGTCTCTTACTCTGGGACTTGCTCTGGGAGTGATTTACTCTGAGTGCAATTCTTGGAATCTGGATGTAAGCCTGTTTGTAGATAGGCCTTACCCTTAACCTTAAGTCATTTACACTGATAGCAAGTCATTCTGAACTGGGGCAAGCTTACATCAGTGTGAGTCACTTACAGCGAGATCAAGTCTTTTGTAATTGGGCCCCTTGTATACTGGGAGTTTCTATTGTTTCTGGTCTGATATAATTCAACTCTTGTCCTTTTACAGGTGAAAGAACTGGTTTCATTATTGTTGTATAAGAGCAAGATAAGTTGATGTAATACCTTTTGTTCTCCAAAAAAAGAAATATATAAATATTTGAGACTGCATTTACATGTATATTTATTAATTTTTTTTACTTGTAGGAGTTATGTCCTTTATTCTTTAATAAGAGATAGCTAGCATATTTAGTTATTTTGATCTTCTGTGTACACCTTCTTATTCTTCTGCATATTTAATCTATAACTGCACTTATTGTTCAAGTAAAATGTATTTATTCATTTTTTATAATAGTGTTATTTGTCTCTTTATATATGCATTGTTTTAATTTATTGCATGAGAAGGGTATTATCTACTACTGTAGGTTAACAAGATTTGTCCCCCATCTTCACTTAGCTAAACTACTTGTGTCTACTGACAGTGAAGATATTATTCTGTATACAATTTTATATTTGGCAAAATCAAGAGCAGCAGATAACTGGTGGTCTCAGGCCATATCCAGATTGTTGGCAGTGTTACTGTGGCAGGAAGAAAGCTGTGGTGAATTTGAGAATTCTTGTAGCCATCCTTGGGAACTATGCTTGTGTGCATGTGTCTGTGTGTGTGTGTGTTTGTGAAATAATAATGTACGTGAAAAGCAGCTGACATGGGTAAGGGGCAATATGAGCCATTGTGATTTACCGAGAGAGGGTTTTGAAGAAATGGGCCTGTTGTGCTTGGCCAAAGACTCAACTCTGTAGGTGAATGTGTGCAGTCTAATCTGGGTGTCGATGTTGGAAGCTGTTACCCGGACAGCTATGCATATTGCCGTTATATTTTGGAGTTCAGGTTACATTTTCTGAACTGATTATTGAGTTAGATTTGTGTGCACTTTCTTTTATTTTTAACCTGCAGGGTACCAGGGGGTGAATTGGTGACCATCCTTCAGGTTTCAGTCATATAGCTCAACTTCTTTGTTCTTGTGTCCTGTTCAAAGTCAAAATTAAAGGGGAACAAAGGCCAGAAATTTTGGATAATTTTTAAATATTTCTCTAATAATTTACTTAAAGTTAATAGAACAGGCATTTTTACATCAACATCCATTTTCTGAACAATACAAACCATGAAACTGTAATGACTAGCATTATTGGCTCAGTAATTTATCAGAAAATTAAAAATTTAATGAAGGACAGGCCAATAATAAGAGGCAGAATCCAGCACAGTTGAGAAGTATAGTGCAAGCTAAAACCTTTCTTCACAATTTGTTCTCAGCAGTGGGATTCAAACCACATTTGTTATATTCATCCTGCATATGGGTGCATTCGTATTAGCACTCCATGGCAGCTGAATTGTCCCAGATGGAAATGTGGACTAGGATATGACCGCACTTGAACACCTCATGTACAGGAGAGACAGTTAAATATAGGATATAATCTTCATGATATACAGGCATAAACAAGATCATTCACATCATGGCTCAAAACTGCATTACAGGGGAGGGTAGGCAGATGCAGCCAAAGAAATCCTGACTTTTCTGTATTTATGAAAAGTAACGTAAAACATTATGAATTTAAGAAAGAACATGGATATAACTTCTTTGACAACTTAGATTACTTTAAACATTTATTTCAGTCCGTGTTCCAGCAGGTGTTCTTTAACTGGTCATCACCACCCAATGGGTGATGATAAATTTATTCTTTCTTTTTTCCTGCTGTTCTCTACTCTGTTCGTATGAGTAAAGAGGTCACACAGAAAAACATATCAGTAAAAACCAAAAGAAAAAAAACTAAAAAATCAAGCAAGGCTAGTGACCCTTTAAGGACATCAGGTGTTTCAGCTATATGGGAAGCTAGTGCGGTTTGTTTTTATTGGCCTGAATTTGTCCATAAATAGACTTAAAAAGAAAAAAAAAGTCATGAACATTCAGAATTGCCATATAGCTGAAACACCTGATGTTCTTCAAGGGTCATTTGTATATATCCCATATATCCTCTAGTACAAGAGGTTTAAGGAATCACACAGTGGAAAGTCTAGCCTTGCTAGTTTATGTTTTGGTTTGTATTCTGTTTGTATAGTAAAAAACCTCCTGTAACACATAGTATACATCTGTAACAAAAAAGTAATCAGCATTGGATCTCAAAGCAGTATAGGACTTCCTCTTTTCTCTTCTCTGCTTATAAATCAGTTATTTATTCTCATCCTTGAACTTTAAGGGGAAATCAGTATTGGCAAGTTATAAAAACCTTGGTTTAATCATGGCAAGAATATGTTTTTGTTTTTCTGGGGGAGGGGAGAAACTGTAGTTAAAAAAAGTGTCAACAAAATGGAGGGGCTGACTCTCTTTTTTGTGATAAAGCATTCTAGGAATGGTCCTAGTTAAATGATTCCAAATCCGTAGCTGATATGTCTGGTTTGAGCTGTTACTTACCACTTTTAAGGGTCATTGTTGTGATGAGTACTTAATATAATTATATGCTGCTGTTTCAGAATCAGCAACAAGTGGGGCAAGTTATGAAGGAAGCTAAAAAAGAAAGTGGGGAAACACTTTCAAGACCTTTAACCCAAACCTCATTGTATGCACAGATGTTTTCTTTAACTTGTGAACTTGTCTGTTCATGTTTGCCTTTGTATTCTTTGTTAATACCATATCTGTAAATATCTCTTCATTGTTTTTATTGTATCTGTTTACCTTGGAGCTTTTCTCCCCGGGCCTCCGCTGAAAATGGACAAGAATCCAGTCGGACTATCCTGGTCAACAAATGTAAAATAAATAAATAAATAAAATGTTTTCGGAATTCACTATCTTTCATCAAATTTTGGAAAGGATGTAGAGTGATAAGGAAAACATGTTCCATATTAGAGGGTCAGATAATGCATGCATGAAGCACAATAAAATCTTATCGAGTTATGGCAGAATGAGCTGAAAAATTACTATTATAATAGCTGTGCTGGGCAGACAAAGATCTTAGACTGCAACAATCACCGAGTCAGTCAATCATTCAATCATTGAAGTAGTGGATGGGTTAATAGTTCTTATTTTTAAGGCAAGAGGTACCATGTATTTTATGAAGATGATCCATGTCAAGTTAACTATTTCGAGTTATTGTTTTTTTCATTTATTTAGACTTTGACGGTACAAAGTGACAGTAGTTAGGGCAACCAGTTGGAGTGACTTTTACACCTGTGTGGTTAAATGGCTTCTATGATATGCAAGAGGGTGCAATTTAGGTTATAGACATTTTGCTACTCCACCAAGTGCAGACTGTGTGTTGGAGACTGAAGAGAAAAGAAGGGATGCCACTCTCTGTAAATGTAATGTAATATTATGGCATTCACTTGACATAAGTAGGGATTTGTGTTTGTTGGCAAAATTGTTTGAAATTTTATCACATTACACCAAAAGGATCCACTGTGGATTCTTATGTGAAAATGATTAAGGGCATAGTAGTTCCAGGTCCCCTGCCCAAAGAAGCCTTAGAATGGTCATGCAGAGGTTATTGATCATCTCAGACCCTCTTAGAGGAGGAAGAGTGTATCCCAGTGTCTGATTTTGCTCTGATGCTGAATGCAGTCTGTAACAATATTCTGAAATGTACTGCAAGTTATTTAAGCAGTAACTCTTAATGATTTCAGTACATCTTAGATTTAAGTTGTATGTAACACTAGTCTGACAGGTAGTAAAGTCACTTAAGCACTATGTAACTCTTATCTGATATGTACGGAAATCACTTAAGGAGTGTGTAACAATGGCCAGTGTGTGCCTGCCATAAAGCCCAGCAGCCCTGGGTCAATAATCTACTGGCTGGCCAATGTCTAGTTGCCCAGCCTGGGTTATGAGATGGAAGGGCAGTGCAGCAAAGCCACTTGGGATCCAGAGTCTACTACTTAGGTGGAGGGCAGGCTAGAAATGGTGTAGGAACTGTAGTGAGAGAGAGGCTTCAGAAGGCAGTAAGGGATATCATCGGAATTAATGACAGATTCATGGCAGTCAGACTGCAGTGTAATGTTAGGGCAGTATTCATAATCTGAACCAATGCCCTACAGCAGGGTTGTGATAGTGAGGAAAAGAGTGCATTCAGACGGCAGTTGCAGGACCTACTAGATAAAGCAGGAGAACATGGATTTGTGTTGATAATGGGTGACAAATGAGGACTGCCTGGGTCCACATGGGTGGGGCAACAGGAATAAAGAAGTTGAAGCCGTTCTAGACTTCTGTCTGGCAAATGGCTTGATAGTAGCCAACACATGGTTTAGAAAGAGATACAGTCACAAGATCACATACAAAAGTAGTTAACATGCAACTCAGGTAGACTTTTACTCCTGATAAGGAAACAGCAATGGGGTAGAATCCATGATTGCAAAGTCATCCCCAGTGAAACAGTCGGCGCACAGCATAAACCACTAGTTGCCACAATCAGCTGCAAGTAGTGGTCAGAGAAGGCTCTAAGGTCAACAGAGACCAGGCTGAAGACCTGGAAGTTGACTGGAGAGAAAGTACAACAGTTCAAGGAATTACTCGGGGCTCTAGCACCCCAAGAAGAGGAGGAAATAGGTGGAGTTGAGGAAGAATGGCAGCACCTACAATCAGCATGTATTAGGACTACAGACGAGATATGTGGCCAAGCCAGGTATGGAAACAAGGCACATAAGGAAAGCTGGTGGTGGAATGCAGAAGTCCAGGAAGTCATCAAAAGAAAGGAGGAGTGCAGGAAGAAGTGGGAGATAGAAAAGACTGACCAGGCTAGGAAGGACTACTGGTTGGCTAACAAAGAATCTAAGAAAGAAGTTGCAATAGCAAAGAATAGGGCATCAGAGGCACTGTACCAACTTCTGGAAAGTGACTCAGTGAGGGGCACAAATAAACTATATTAGGTTGCAAGGCAAAGGCAGAAAGATAAAGAAAATAGTCAGATGCCCTTCATAAGGGATGCCAGCAACAATCTGCTCACCAGTCCAGGGGCATCAAAGGCAGATGGAAGGAGTATTTCCAGCAGCTTCTGAATCTACAGCACAATGGCACTAAACATACAGAACCAACCGATATTGCCAACATCCTGGCAGGTTCAGTGCTAACTTTACCCCCTCTCTCACCCTCCAAAGGGCCCATCTTAATACCGAAAGAATGCAAAGCCCTTGTAATCACAGATTAACAAGTAAAGACCGCACTCTCCAAAGCCAAGGATGCAGTATCCATGGGACCAGACAACATCCCAGGCTACGTACTGCACGAACTACAGAACACACTGGCACCCCACCTATGTACCATGTTCAATCATAGCCTCACTTCAGGCTATGTGCCTATTGAATGGCACACAGCAACGGTTATACCACTCCACAAAGGGGGTGCCACCATGGACCCCGGAAACTACCACCCCATTAGCCTGATGAGCCTGGTCTGCAAGGCCATGGAATGTATCATCTTGGAGCTTATAAACAGAGATAGGTAACCTCCAAACCCTGGTCCCCACTCAGTTTGGGTTTGTAAAAGGTAGATCATGTCTACTAAACCTGATTGACTTTTTAGAAGCAGTCACTAGAGCCGTAGACAAGGGCAAGGTAGTGCACACAGCCTATCTTGACCTCGCCAAAGCTGTCAATACCATCCCCCACTCTGGAATTGTAGATAAACTCACTAAACTGGGCATAAATCCCTGTGTCACAAGATGGGTGGCCAACTGGCTCACTGACAGAACCCACACAGTAAAAGTAGCCGACTCCAAGTCCGACTTCAAACCAGTGACGAGTGGAGTACCACATGGTTTGGTCCTGGGTCCTCTCCTGTTCGGCATCTACTTCTCTGAAATGCAAGCCAACACAGAAGGTCTTTGCAGTCATCTGCGAACTTTGTTAGCCAAACTGGGAGCCATAACAGAATCACCTAATGATGCAGACATTCTACAAAGGGGCCTCACAGAGACAGATGCCTGGTGTTAAAGTCATGGCCTCAAGTTCAATGCCAAGAAGTGCATTGTAATCCCCTTTGGGAAAAACTCGGTACCCATGAACTACCACATAGGCGGTAGCTCACTAAACAGTGAAAGTGTGATAAGAGACCTCGGGACACAGGTGGACAGTACTCCTTTGATAACCACATCGCCACAGTAGTCAAGAAATCTTTCTACGTGGCACACCTCATCACAAAAGGGTTCTCCTCTAGAAAAAAGGAGGTTATTGTTCCTCTCTACTCATCCCTCATCAGACCCATTATAAAGTATAATGCCCCGTTTGGCATGTATCTCACAAGACACCTACAACAATTGGAAAGGCCACATAAATACCTCACTAAGCGGATTACCAGCCTCGAACAGATGCCATATGCAAACCATCTCAAAAAACTCCAGCTCTACTCCATCGGATATCGCCTACTCAGAGGTGACCTCTGCCTAATATACAAAGCCATGTCTAACCCAGATCTGATGGACATGCTACACTTAAAGAAATCCCAGTCTCTCTGAACCACACGCTCCAGAGACCTAAGCCTTGTCGCCACAATAAACAGAACATGCTGGAGGGATAGATTCCTGTCCCAGAGACTTCCCATACTCTGGAACAAACTACCCATTCATGTCAAGTAAAGCTCCTTATTGGCCCTCTTTAAGAAAAACCTTGACAACTGGGTGGGAAATAGAAAATTTACCCCGGGGATCACTTCTGCGGCACTGCTTGACAGGGGCACAGAAAAATAATTTTCTTGGGTGGTGAAAGCCAGGGAACCTTTTTGGCTAGGCTTATATAGGCCCCAGGGCCAATAGCCTAGTACCGACCTATGAACCTATGGTACATCATGTACAGAAGTCAGTTAACCGGTGTATAACACTTCTCTGACATATAATGAGATCATTTTCAGCTGTGTGTAACACTGTTGTGTCATGTACTAAAGTCAGCTAAGTTGTATGTGGCACTAGTCTGGTGTACTGAAGTCAGTTAATTAGCGAGTAACACTAGGCTGACATACTAGAGCCCATTAAGCTGTATGTAACAACGGTTACAAAAGCTCAGCAAGAACCGCTTGAACATTATGAGCTTACATATATACATACCTTAGCACACATGTATTTGAGATCATAAGAAGATAAGCATATGTAACACACAAATCATTTTTGTACTTCCCATGAGGGTGACTTCACTCTTGTCCCACACCACCTTAATTGATTATTCTCTTTCAGAGGTCACTGGTTCTTTGAGAAAGAACAATCATGGCTAGGCAATGTAAAACCCATCTCACAAATTTTACAGGATAGTGTGAGATTGGACAGCCCACTAAAGCACTATAATCTCACATGTTTGTGTGTCAAGCAAATGTGACACAAGCAGAGTCCAACACACTGATCAAGAAACCTCCCAAAACTGTGGGCAGTAGTAAGAAGAAATGCACTGTTTGCAGAGGGCAAGTTCCCATTCATCTACATCCTCGACAGCCTGTACTTATCTACACTACCTCCATTTTCATACAGTTGTGGAGAAAAAGAAGCACCATTAAAAGGCTAAAAATCCCAGCTTTCACTACTGTGATCTCAGTGTGCAGCTGAATAAAGTAAAAACTTTTGGGGACTTGCATATTTGGGGACCTGGGACTGGAGAGTAGTCATCATTTCAGCACAGAGCCAGGATGACCGGAAAGTTTTCCATGGAGCAGTTGGAATTGGCATATGTTGGTGAGGCACTCCATTCAAAGAGGGACAGTGGATAGGTTTCAAATATTGTTGAGCAGCAGTAGAAAATGATGGTTTGGTTCCAGCACACTGTTTCTAGAGCATGAGGATAGCTATGGGTGACCTATCCAAAGTCATAGTGCCACCATTTTTGAAAAGAAAAAAAGATGCTTCAGTCATTCCTACATGCCCACTGCACTCCAACTTCCTGGACACAGTTGTGGAGGTAGATTTTGGGCAACTATTGGAGAACAGTATCAGTAGGTATGTCACAATTCTTGGAGAGGAAGACCTCCTTGATGGTGTCCTATTGTAGGAAAACCTTAATCTGCATGGGTCAGTAAAGAATGCAGTGAGGTAATAGTTGGGAAAACTACTGGAAACAGTAAATCTGATTGGAGGCTCTGATTTAGAGAAGCAGCACGACAGAGAAGTCAGAATAAAATACTGTAAGACATCTGATGTTTTGGAGTCTGAGCAGTTTGTTTGACATGACCTAAACTTTCAAGCATTTCATAACTATTTCAAATACTAGACCTGTGATTATCTCAGCAAACTTAGATAAGACAGTAATAAAAAGAGCTGTAAATGAGGGGGTGTGTTAGAAAACTGCCTACTCGTTGAGTCTGGTTTCCTGGAAGAAGGATTTGCAGAACATAGTCATTTCCTTTATCACAGTGGACAGCATGAAAAGATGAAAGAAAAATAGACCGAGTGGGAAGGAAGAGAGATACTTGGAGGGGATGAAAAACAGGAGGTGCAAATCAGTCTGTACAAGAAGAGAGATCTGCAGCTAAATGCCTGGCAGTTATAGTAACAGGTCTAATTTGTGTGTGTTTGTGTGCATGCATCTATCTGTCCATATAAATGAGTGTGTGATACTTTTCAACACACTGCCGTTTCACTGAGTCACAAATGGTTAAGAAAAAATAGATTAAAAACACATTTTGTTGAATAAGTTTTCATGTACAAATAGATTAAAAACACATTTTGTTGAATAATTTTTCATGTACAACAAATATTCCACCAAAACTTGCCTCCAGTACCCCATTACTTAAATGTAACAAATCCATGCTCACACAAGTGCAAAGAAAATAAAAACACCATACATAGTGAATCACTGCCGATACCCACATTTCCAGGAGTTTGATTTTACCAACGTGGAGGTCAGATTAGAGATGCTGTACCAGACTAGCGTGTTTTTTTAAATCTTGCACTCCTAAAATTGTAATCCATGCCAGCAGTAATTACCTATACCTTTCTACACTAGAATTGTGGTTCAGCAACATGTGCTTTCAGTTAAATGTATTTTCAGTAATTTTTTAGTTATTTGTGATCCATTGAAAAAGCAGTTCAGTGAACTTGGGCATCTGAACCATAGCCAGACTATCTAATTATGCTGTGCTGACAAGGTCAGTAAAAAGGCTGAAACATGCATGCCCACTGCTAGTGGGGTTTGGCTTTATTGGCCTGAATGTAACCGTAAACACTTAAAAAGTAATGGACATTCAGAAGCTTTCTAGCTGAAACACTTGATGTCCTAGGGGTTATTGGCATATATCCCATGGGCCTCCATTACAGAAGGTTTAGCTTGTCTGGATTTTTCTTACAGTTTTAACTGCATGGTTTGTTTATCCTTTTAACCCTTTGGTTTATATATATATATATATATATATATATATATATATATATATATATATATATATATATATATTTAGGGTAACCGAAAATACTGAAAATACATTGAGTCATTCATGACAGTGGATAATTTCAGTAAAAAGTAGATTTCTTGCTAAAGCACTCAGCTGTGGTACTGGCAAAATTTCAGCACAGAGTCAGAGTAGTAGGAAAGCATAACAAAATCCAGTTACTGAAACTGACTGAAAAGATTAAAAAAGAAAAACGCTTTCTCTTGTGATCTTACAGAATATTTGTCACATACAGACCAAATTTGTCTGAGTGGTGATAACAGAAAGGGTATTTCTAAGGTAAGGTACAAGGTTACAGTTAGCATGCATTAGTAAAGTCATGTAGGGGGAGCCCCTAATGCTGAAACTTTCGATCATATCTGAAAGTTTCAGCAATAAAAAGTACAAACCTGCATGCTTAACCCACTCCATTTGAGAAACATACACTTCAACAAGCAGTACATTTGCAAAAACACACACATTCAACGTATTTTCCCTCCTCTGCACACTTTCCATAGAACAATCATTTGTGCCACAAGATATTTTCACGTGTTATAAGAAATGTGAATGTCTAGCTGCAAATTGCATGTGTACCTCTCAACCTCTTAGCACAAGAAATCTGGACAAAGCCTGACATAATGAGGGACAAAGGCCCAAAATAGGGACAGATTTTAAATATTGCTCTTATAAACTTACAAAGTTGCTATAACAATAGAATTTGTGTTAGAATGCCTTTTCTGAAGGATATGAAGTCTGAAACTCAAATGCATGTCATTATTTAGTGACTTTAATCATTAGATCATCCAAACAATTGGTCAAAAAAAAAAAAACAAAATATGAGGCAAAAATCTGGACATTCTGTGAAAATCTGTACAATTGAGAGGTATGATTGCATGAATTTACATATGAAACCTTAACTGTGTAATGAATGGTTCTATTAGATAAATTACAGGTATTAGCATAGTTATGCCTGTAACTGTCAGACAGCATGTAAATGAAAGAGAAAATATTTCTAAGCTCATTTTAGTGGATCTGAGACTGTTATGGACATATGGTGGGGAGGGAATATAGTTAGCTGTAGGTGGTATTAACACTGGCATAACCCTGTGTGTGTGTGTGTGTGTGTGTGTGTGTGTGTGTGTGTGAGACCAGCTGCCACATAAAATGCTTTTGTAAGTATGTCTGTCTGCTACCACCGTAACAGCTGTAAATAAATGCAATATGAGAGTCATGCTGCTCAACACTAGAAGTCTTATCTAAATCTTTATAAGTCTAGTCTAAATCTCAAAATGCACTCGCTTGAAGCACTTCTCAAAATTGAGAACATCGACATTTGTGCTGTAACAGAGACCTGGTTTAAAGTGGCAGAAAGCATAACTCATTCTACACCTTTCCGCCCTGAAACATGGACTGAAGCTCCAAAGGTGGTGGTGTCTCCATATTCATAAAGGATCTGCACACCTCCAGACTAGTAGCCCAGCATAACACATCTGAGATACTTCAGCTACAACTAACATTGGGTAAGATGGAGATCCAGGTCATAGCCTGCTATAGGTCCCCAACCATGTCCCTAGACTCTCACTCCACGTACCTAAGCACACTGGAATCTATCAAGGTCCAACCCAACACTCTCTTACTAGGAGACTTCAACTACCCCTCCATCAACTGGAAAAACTACTCAACCACCAATACACTGGCCCAACGCTTCCTGGAATTCATCAATCCCAGTGCCCTGGACCAACTCATTCTGATCCCCACTTGAGAAAGCAACATCCTTGACCTGGTCATTACTAACATGGTCAACTGTTGCTCTACACCAGTAGTCAATCGCTCCCTGGTCAGATCCGACCATAAACTAATCACCATGGAAATCCACATCTCACCCACACCCCCCACAAAAGTAACCACCTTGAAAAACTTCTCCAAAGCTGACTTTGGACTCCTAAAAACAGAGGTGGCTAATGTCACTGCACCCATGCCAATGGAAAATAGCTGCACAACTGCCGAATCATACACCAATGCACTGTATGAACATATACAGAAATGCATGGAACTAGCCATACCCAACAGAACCAAGATGCTCTCCTCCAAAAAAAGGAAACCAATCTGGTGGTCCCCTGCCACTAATAAACTCTACAACAGAAGGAAGAAACTGTTGCAGAAAAAGGTGAAGTTCCAAGACTGGAAAACTCCCTTATTAGCCTTAACAAAAAGTTGAGATCTCTCATCAAATCCTCTAAAGCCAGCTATGAAGGCAGAATTCCAGCAGACACTAAAAACGATCACAAGCCTTCTATAGCTATATCAAGAACCTCCACGGCAGTACCCAGATTTGTTCTGAGTTACTGCACAATGGTACCTCCTATACTCAGACTACAGATATTGCCAACATACTGGCCGACAGATTCAGTGCCAATGTTACCCCTCTCTCCCCCTCTAAAGAATCAATAACAATACCAGAAGAATGCCAGGCACCAAGCATTACTGCAGAACAGGTTAAAGCTGCATTGTCCAAGGCCAAGAATACAACTTCCATGCGACCCGATAATATCCCCAGCTGTGTTCTACATGAACTACAAAGCGAACTGGCACCACATCTGTGAGCCCTATTCAGTCACAGCCTCACCTAAGGCTTTGTCCCTACCGAATGGTGCACTGTTACAGTCATCCCTCTCCATAAAGGGGGAGCAACTACAGACCCTGGGAATTATCACCCTATTAGCTTGATGAGTCTGATATGTAAAGCTATGAAGTGCATCATCATGGACCTGATTACCAAAGATGTAGGAAATCTCCAAACTCTAGACCCCACGCAATTTGGCTTTGTGAAAGGGAGATCATGCCTGCTCAACCTGGTTGACTTTGAGTCAAGTCATCAGGGCTGTGGATGAAGGTAAGGCCTACCTCGATCTGGCCAAGGACTTTGATACCATTCCTCACTCGGGAATTATTAATAAACTCGCCAAACTGGGCAATCAACCCCTATATCACTAGGTGGGTTGCAAATTGGCTCAAAGATAGAACACACAGTGTGAAAGTAGCAGACTCCCAAGTTAGACTGCTGACCAGTCATGAGTGGAGTCCCACAGGGATCGGTCCTGTGTCCTCTCCTGTTTGTTATCTACTTCTCGAAGGTCCAGGCCAACACATAGGGACTCTGGCTGACCAGGTTCACAGATGACTGCAAGATGGGAACCATTATTAACTCCCAAGTGATGTAGACATCCTACAGAAAGGCCTCACTGAGACCAATGACTGGTGTCAAAACCATGGCCTTAAGCTTAACACCAAAAAATGCGTTGTCATCCCCTTCGGGAAAAACTCAATTCCCACTAATTACCACATCGATGGGAGCCCACTGAGCATTGAAGGCATTATAACAGATCTAGGGACACAGGTTGACAACAACCTCTCCTTTGACCACCACATTGCCACTGTGTTCAGAAAGTCCTTCTATTTGGCACATCTCATTACCAAGGGTTTTGCATTCTGGAAGAAAGAGGTCATTGTCTGTCTTTACTCTTCCCTCATTAGGCCAATCATCGAGTACAATGCCCCATTTGGGATGTACCTCACTAGACACCTGCAACAGCTGGAGACGCCACAGAAGTACCTCACTAGACACCTGCAACAGCTGGAGACGCCACAGAAGTACCTCACAAAGAGGATCCTAGGCATTAAACACATATCCTACATGAACAGACTCAGAAGGCTCCAGCTATTCTCTGTCTCATATCGCCTACTTGGAGGTGATCTTTGCTTGACTTACAAAGTAATGTCTGACCCAGCTCTGTTAGAAATGCTACATCTAAGGAAGTCCCATTCCCTCCACACCACATGCTCCAGAGACCTCAACCTCATTACCACAACCAACAGAACATGCTGGAGGGACAGGTTCCCCACCCAAGACTGCCCATGCTCTGGAATAGACTTCCCATACATGTCAAGCAGAGCACCTCGCTGACCCTCTTCAAGAGAAATCTTGATGAGTGGATGGGTAATAGAAAGTTCACCCCGGGGATCACTCCAGTGGCTTTACTTGATAGAGGCACTGGGAACTAACATCAGGGTGGCACAATGCCAGGGCACTTCTGTGGGCTAGGCTTGTAAAGGCTGCAGGGCCATTAGCCAAGCACCACACCTATGAACCTATGTACCATTGTAACTAGTTTATTAATCACTATGAAGTTGCTTTGGCTAAGAAGTAATTTAAGCTGCTGTAATAACTTCAGGATAAGTAAATAAACTGAAAGTAATCTCTAGTGTCATAGAGGGATAGAACCCTGACTACAGCTCATGTGTCCCAAGTTTAATTAATGCTCAGGTGACTGACAGAGTTGATGGGAGGGTTGGGCATGCCTATTTTAGGGAAGTGGGTGCTGTGGTGTTGGCTGCTTTTCCCCAGAGGAAGAGGAAGTGATGCAAATGAAAAGCCTGTGGGTAGGCATTAGCCTCATGAAGCCACTGGTTGTTGATAGCATTTACTCGGGGAAGGCATTGTGGGCTTTTGTGGTGACACAGATTGATCCCCTCCCCACCACTCAGGAGTTTGTCAAGGCCCCCATAGCCAGGATGCTTGTGAGGCTATAAAGAAATCAAATTAATTTTATAACACAGAAACTGAAAACAAAGGTATTCAGAATGGTGGACCACAGGAATTAAATAAGAAGGGAGGTTACATCCACATTGTACAAGAGGGTCTAAATGAATGCATCATTGGTGAATTGGTGAATACCTGCAAATCTGATAACCCTACCAATCATATAAACCTACATGGCTTCTCTGAAACCATCACCTCTCCTACTAGAATTCATAAGCCCACCAAAAAAGAATCCACCCTAGATTGGATCCTTATAAATACACACTCCCCAAACTATATGGCAGGCATCCTCCCTGATGACATTAGTGATCACTCACTAACCTATTTTATACGACAAAAGACCTACACACCAAACCCTATAACCTTCAGAACTACTCGCTCCAATAAACATTTTAACCCTGAACACTTCCAAAATGAAATGAGAGCTTGTAACTGGTCACCCTTAAAGCACCTCCAACTAGAGGAAGCAGTGTCATACTTCAATACTAAGTTCCTTGAAATCCTAGACTACCATGCCCTATCTTGTACCCTTAGGAATAGCACCAAAACTGCACCCTGGCTTACTAAGGAAACTAAACAAAAAATTTTATAAGAAACAAACTTTGGGCCTAATGGCGTTCTTCCAGAAACCCAGCTGATTGCTTAAAATTTCAACAGCTCAGAAATTCTACTAAAACTTCTATACTATTAGACAAAAAAACTTTTTCTTTCAACATCAACAAACCAACCACCGAAATCCTCAGAATTCTTCGTCAGGAATCAATAGACTCCTTCAACCAGGCTGCTCTAAGACACCCACCCCATCCGGAATTATCCAAGACACTCCAAAACATATTGCTGACTCCTTTAATAACTTTTTTACTGAAGCTATCCAGTCTCTTGCTAACTCACTACCTCCAGTATCTTCTACTTCACCCCCACTCTCCTCTACCCTCCACCTACCTTCCAACTCCAACCCATCTCTACATCCCTCATCTGTACCCTCCTTCAGAAACTCAAACCCTCTACCCCTTCAGCTGACCTCTTACCTGCTAAGTATCTTCAAATAGCAGCCAAAGTTATTGCTTATCCTATTTCTATCCTAATAAATAGAACCATTAAAGAAGGTATCATCCCATCTGTCTGGAAAGTCTCACACATTATTCCCCTACATAAGGGTGGCAAATCCACTGAACTTTTCAACTATCGCCCTTCTCTCACCCATAGCTAAAATCATGGAAAAATGCATCCACTGCCAACTACTAGACCACCTTCTCCTAAATGGCCTACTAGCCAACTCTCAGCATGGCTTTCGACCATTCCATAGCACCACTACTGCCCTCTTGTCTTTTTCTGACCACATTAACAAAAACTGTAACAACTACACACTATCCTCTGCTATCTTTATTGATCTTTCAAAAGCATTTGACATGGTCAACCATCAACTACTCTTGAATCTTCTCAAGTCCCTCTCACTAGATACTCAAGCACTACAGTGGTTCAAGTCCTACCTAGATAATAGGCAACAAGCAGTGCTTTGGGAAAACACTCTATCTGCCTCTCTTCCTGTCACCCTTGGCGTACCCCAAGGATCTATTTTAGGCCCTCTTCTATTCTCCATCTTTATAAACGAAATATCCATAAGCATCCCTCAAGCTGTAACTATACAATACGCTGATGACTCCACACTAATATCCTCAGCTGCAGGACCTTGTGAACTTCAGTCCCTTACCCAAAAAGTCTTTGAGCTTGTAGAAGATTGGTTCTTACAATGCAGTCTCCTCCTTAACGCAAAAAAGACTAAACTTCTAATATTTACTCCTACACATAAATCTACCTCATTTCACTTCTCTTATCAAATCCAAAAATGGCACAGTCATTTCTCCTGACACTTCTACCAAACTCTTAGGAGTCACTATTGATAACAGCCTTAACTATGATACTCATATCAACTCCACAATAAAATCAGTTAACCGTAAACTCGGCTCCCTCTACAAAATCAAACCCTTCCTAACTCCCCACAGCCAGAACTACCATTGCTCTTACCCACCTTATCTCTACTCTCCTTTATGCCTCTCCTATATACACAATATATCTAAAACTAATCTCAACAAGCTTGCAATCTCCTATAATAGCATAGCCAGATTTGCTACTGGCTCCCCATTTAGAACCCACCACTGCCAAAATCTGAAGCAACTTGGCTGGCTTGAACTGCACAATCAGATTTTATTTCAACAACTAATTATTACCCATAAAACCCTGTATTATCCAGGAAAAACACCAATTCTCACAAATCTTATCAGCCAATATAGCAATCCTAGAAATCTACACTCAGCCCACAAACTACTGGTTTCTGTATATAAACCCTCCAATAAAGCAGGTGACTCCCTTTTCTCTAATGCAGTGGGTAAAAGCTGGAACATACTGCCCTCTGAACTTACCTCTCTTTCTTCTTCTACACTTTTCAAAAAGAAACTTAAAGTATATCTAACTAGCTACTGGCTATGTCCCTGTACTAACCCAGACTAATATTCTCTCATCCAATTATCTTTATCATCCATTTCTTCCTTTGTTTTTCCACCTCTACTCAGTTTTCTGATATAGTCCACTGCCTACCTCTGTCAGACTTATTCTTCCGTAGATAAACATAACGGTCTTCTCCCCTATAAGTCTCTGTATCTACCTCTTAACCAAATTTCTCCTGTCTCTGTTCTCTTAAACTAGTCTCTCCTGCTGCTCCTTACTTATAACTTTGTTCTAGAATCTCTTTGTCCTTCTAAATACTTCCTTCCCACAGTGATTGACTGTTGGGGAACACAAAAAAAAGATTGTTCTACTGTCTTATATCACATATGCTTATTTACTTTGTAGCACATGTTTTGTATGACTAGTATCTTTAATTGAACTTTAATGTCCTGAAACTGAATTATTAATGTGCTGTATATTTTATGTGGAGCTTTTCTCCCTGGGCCTCTACTGAAAATGGACATATATCCAGTTAGACTAGCCCGGTCAACAAATGTAAAATAAAATAAATAAATAAATTAATAAACTTCTTACAGCAGGTAAACAGGTGCTGACTTATGCTATTAGTCACACTTGACAGGAGTTTAGTATGTCAACATGAAAACATGTTTCCATAACAGATTAACTCCTTCATTTATTGAAACTCATATATCCAGGTAAATATGTTAGATGAAGCACAAGGCTTATTGAGGGGTGCTAGGGAGATTTTTTTATAGACATGTAATGCTTGATAGCCTATAAACCTTAGACAAAAAGGATTGGGGTTGAAATGATTACTACCTTTTCGGCTGAATATATGCTTCCAGATAGCTGCTGCTGTTAGAAATTTATAACTTTTTGTGTGTGTGTGTGTGTGTAATATATAGGTTTGATTCTTGGAGTTTCTGCAAAATTAAGAAATGAGGCAGAAAATGGATTAAGAAGTCAGTTAAGATACCATTCAATTTTGCAGTAAATGCAGCTGTTTTTATTAGACACAGGTTATCACGGTTATTAGATGAGGTTGGTTTCCATTTAATGAATCATTGTGTACATGAATTCTGATTATTCATAGCCTTCTGATGTTCTTCATTCCACATTGCTGCAGTCCTAACTATTGGGTAGTCCGCTGTCCAGTCGGCCCGAATACCAAAGTATATGGCTGACGTCGGTCAGGCGCATTAGACTGACGTCAGTACGTCAGGGTACTAATGCGCATGACCGACGTCATATCCCCAGTCTTTTTTGCTGCATGGTCCGATGCAGAAGCAATTTTGCGAGTGCAGGTTGGCGTTCTGAAAGTTTCTGAAGTCAGAGTTTCAGACCGAATCAAAGTTGGCTAAGTACCCCGTTGGGGAATATTTTGGTTTTTTCTTGCCTCAGTATTTAACCGGATGTCAGAAAAAGTGAATAACTGTATTTCTTGTGGGAAACGGATACCTCATAGGGATTACCATACTTTGTGTATACCTTGTTTAGGGCCTGAGCACGACGTTGTTGGATGCCGCTCTTGTGCTAGATTTAACAAACGCACTATTAAGAGAAGGTTAGACTGTGCCAGGTTAGTGTTTGGGAAGCGTTGTAATTATAAAATGCCGTCGGATGCTCTGACGCCGGCTTCGGCTAAAACGCAAAGATAAAGCAGCAAAGCCTAGGGTGGAGGAACCGACAGTCCCAGACGTCGGTTCTTTGGAAGGCTCAGTGGAGCCGGAGGTTTTGCCAGGTGTTTCTTTGGAGTCTCAGGGAGAGACTTTACTGTTACAGGATGTATCCTCTCAGGAAGTAGGCCAGGCTGAGGGGCTTCTCAGGTGGCTGTTCTTCCCTCTCTTCCTAAGGTGGTTAGAGCCTCCCTTCGGTTTCCAAGGCTTCTTTGAGGGGCAGGCCAAGTTTACCTTCTGTGGGGGTTTCTCCTAGTGCTTCAGGATCTTTGCCTAAGAAACATATGCTTAAAATGGCAGAGGATTTGATTACTATGATTAGGGGTTCTATGCCCCTCCTGATAAGAGGCCTAGGGTGGAACCTGAGTTTGAGAGTTTTGAGCAATGCTCGAGGCTTCGGAGTCTTGGCTGAAGACTTGCAGGAGTACCCTCCTTATTCTGATTCTGATGTGGATGATTCTACTCCTTCTGCTTCTCCTCCTGAGGATTTTTCATTTTCAGAGACTCTGCATTCCATGAGGGAGCATTTTAAATGGGAAGGTCAAGATTTCTCTGATTCCAGGAAAAGGCTTAGGGAATTCTTGTTTTACCCCAGCATAGGCCTTTAGCTATACCTCCTGTTTTGAATGTGGTGGAAGATGTGTTTGCAGAGGCTTCTCTGAATCCTGATTCTTTGCCTCCTGCCCCAGTTAAACCGGATAGGTATTATAGGGTGCCTGAAGCTCATAAGTATCTTTTTAAGAGTCCTAGGGCAGACCCAGAAACTGTCTCTCAGGGGCCTAAAGGTGTGAAGGCCTCAGTTGTTAAAAATCCTGTCCCTCCTGATAAAGAGGCAAGGGCTTTGGATAGATGGGGAAAGAAAGTGTATACTTCTTCCACTTTAGCCATGAGGGCGTTGAATTGTCAGTTTCACATGTTAAAATATCAGAATTATCTTCTTTCACAGTTGAAATCTAAGGTGGATGCTCTGGCTGAAGGTATTGAGTGTAAAGAGTTGCAGGATTTAGTTCATGTGTCTGAACAGGTGGGTAAACATTCCTTGCAGTGTGGTTTTGATGCTGTGCAGGCCTCCTCCAGGGTGGCTGCCACTGGTTATGTTCTTCGAGGCACGCCTGGCTGAGAGATCAGAATTTAGCTGAGCATGTTAAGACAAGGATTTTGGATGCTCCATTACAGTCTGATGTGTTGTTTGGTTCGCCTGTGGAAGCAGTTTTGAAGAAAATGGAGGACAAGGCTAAGTCTATGCAAACTGTTAAAGATTTTTGCAGGTGCAGCCTCCAAGTTTAGTAGAAATTGGCCTACTAAGGGATGGACTTATCCTGCTTATGATTCCCAGTCTAGGGGTAGGTCTAGACGTGGTAGGGGCAGAGCTCAGGTTTCTTTTAGGCCTAGGACAGGGAGTTCCCCTGCTCAGACTTCTGGTGAGGGCAGGGGTCAGTCCTTTCGTAAGCAGACCCAATGACCTGCCTTTTCAGCTGCCAGTACGTTCTCGCCTGGCAGCACCTTTGGGAGGAAGGCTGTCTCTTTTCAAAGAAAATTGGGATTTAATTACCCAAGACAGATGGGTTCTGGATATTATTCACCACGGTTACAGGTTTTATTTCCATACCTTGCCTCCTTTCAAAGGCATGCCAGACATTCCTCCTCTGCAAAGAACAGAGGCTCACAAGCAAATTTCTCTGTTGCTCCAAATAGGGGCCATTCAGTCAGTTCCTGTGACGGAAAGGGGCCTAGGATTTTATTCTCGCCTGTTCCTAGTACCAAAGAAGGGGAACACGTGGAGACCAATTCTGGATTTATCTATCCTCAACACTTATCTGGACATTCCCAAGTTCAAAATGTTGACGTTACAACAGCTTTTACCTCTGCTGGGCAAAGATCACTGGATGGTAACTTTAGATCTCAAGGAAGCTTACCTTCATGTGCCAATAAGACTAAGTTGCAGGAAGTATCTGCGTTTTCGAGCTGGAAATTCTCATTATCAGTTCTCTGCATTGCCCTTTGGCTTATCTACTGCGCCCAGAGTATTCACAAAGGTTCTGGCTCCAGTGATAGCTTACTTCAGGCTCAAAGGAATCCAAATCTATCCTTACTTGGACGACTGCCTGATTCTGGCTCAAGCAAAGAAGATCTTCTACAGCATCTGGAATATGTCATAGCAGTGCTAAGATGCCTAGGGTATTCTGTGAACGAAATAAAGTCCAGTCTAGTACCCTCTCAAGACATGTGCTTTCTGGGTGTGAGACTGAATACAGCAGCCCAGATGGCCTTTTTAACCCCGGACAAACAAAAGAATCTTTCCAGTTACTTCCATCATCTATCTCTTCAGTCCGGGCTGACTGCAAGGACAGTCCTTCAAGCCTTAGGGTTCATGGCATCTTGTATTCTGGTGCTTCCCAATGCCAAACTGCATATGAGGAAGCTACAATGGTATCTCAAAAATCTGTGGACACAGCACTGCCAGGATGTGGACACTGTCATTCAAATAATACCTTGCATTCAAAAGGAATTTTTGTGGTGGGCTCAGGAATGTCACCTAAACAAGGGACTCTCTGTGACCCGGCCAGAGGCAAGTCAGATTCTAACGACAGATGCCTCAGATATTGCTTGGGAGCTCATCTAAATGGAAAGTGGATACAAGACAAGTGGCCTGCCAGACTACAGCATCTACATATCAACATGAAAGAGATGTTAGCAGTTCAGTTTGCATTAATTGCTTTCAAGGAGTTACTTCTTCCAGGGCAGGTGTTGATTCTAACAGACAACACAACTGTCATGTGGTACATCAACAAACAAGGGGGAACACATTCTTACCCATTGTGCAGACAAGCAATGATTTTATGGGAGACTGCGCTCAGTCTGCAACTAACTCTTCAGGCAAGGTTTCTGCCGGGAGCACAGAACTCCTTAGCAGATGTATTAAGCAGACAAATCATGGATCCCCACGAGTGGAAACTGGATCTTCATGTATTTCAAATATTGACAGTGTCATGGGGAACTCCAGACATAGATCTGTTCGCTTCTCCACTAAACCACCAGCTGCCAAAGTTTTGCACGAAGGGATTTCATCACACAGCTTGGAAAGTGGATGCTCTTTCTTTCAGTTGGAAAAATCTTCATGTATATGCTTTTCCACCTCTGCCTCTTCTTCCAAAGGTGCTTCTAAAGGTCAGACAAGACAAGCCAAGGATGATTTTAATAGCTCCAGATTGGCCTCGGCAGCACTGGTACCCATTACTGAGGAGTCTGGTAAGGAAGCCTCCATGGCCTTTACCCTTGATTCCACACCTGTTGTCTCAGAGGGACGGTCATCTGCTCAATGTCAAGCTTCACTCTCTACATCTAACAGCCTGGCATATTCTGTTTTGAAAGACAGCAGGTCTCAGCTTCCTCAACAAGTTTTAAATGTGATTATGGAAGCCAGAAGACCTAGTACAAGGAAAGTGTACGCAGAAAAATGGAAGAGATTTTTATTTTGGAGTGCAGCAAACAATTTGGAGATTACTGAGCCAAATTTGAGTGTGGCTCTTCAATATCTTACTGAGTTACTGGACAAAGGTTTGTCTTTCTCTTCCATTAAGATTCATGCTGCAGCAATTTCAGCTCACTATGATTGTGACCCACCATTGTTTTCGCATCCTTTGTTCAAGCAATTTCTTAGAGGGGCAAAGAATATAAGACCCCCACGTAGAGCTCCTACTCCTGCTTGGGATCTCAATTTTGTGTTGGAGAAACTTACTCTACAACCTTTTGAGCCTCGGCTACTGCTGAATTGAAATACTTGTCATGGAAGACTGCTTTTTGTTGGCCATTACTTCTGCAAGAAGGGTTTCTGAGTTGCAGGCCCTTATGGCAGTGGAGCCTTTTGATTTTTCATAAGGATAGGGTATCTTTACGTACTAATCCTTCCTTTATGCCTAAGGTGGTTTCTAGTGTGGCTTTAAACCAAACTATTCATTTGCCTACCTTTTATGCAGATCCCCAAATTAAAGGGGAAAAGAT
Organism: Protopterus annectens; assembly: GCF_019279795.1. Classification (NCBI taxonomy): domain Eukaryota; kingdom Metazoa; phylum Chordata; order Ceratodontiformes; family Protopteridae; genus Protopterus; species Protopterus annectens. The sequence continues at coordinate 924,047,613 of NC_056739.1, forward strand.
TTTGCACACTTTAGATGTACACAGGCTATTGCGTTATTATTTGAGCAGGACTAAGGATTTTAGGCAGTCTCAGCAGTTGTTTGTTTCTTTTGCTTTGAGTTCAAAGGGCAAGCCTGTGTCAAAACAAACTATTTCTAGGTGGATTGGGTGTTGCATTACATTTTGTTATTCCCATCATGGCAAGGAGATTCCAGCTGGGATTCGGCCTCATTCCACTAGGGCTACTGCCACTTCACAGCATTTCTAAGGGGTGGCAACTAAGGATATTTTGGAGGCAGCTACTTGGAGTTCAGTGCATACTTTCTCTAAGCATTATCACCTTCCTCTCTACTCTAAGTCTAGGGCTGGTTTTGCCACAGCTATTTTGCAAGGCATGTTGTCAGTTCCTGCTTCCTTATGATTTGCCAGCCTCCCTTACCTCTGCTTTGGGATTCTACCCAATAGTTAGGACTGCAGCAATGTGGAATGAAGAACATAGTACAGTTTTGTACCTACCATAAATGTAGATGTTCGAGGATCCACATTGCTGCAGTCCAATTTACCCTCCCTCCTTCCCTCTGTGTTTAGGGGTGGTTGTGTAGGTGAGGTTATATTCTGCTAATTGTGTATATATTGTATATATATTTTTGGTGCAGGTATTTTGGGAGTTTTTGGTTTTTGGCCTTATCTTTTCAGGGTCTTCTGACATCTGGGGCAAGAAAAGACTGAGGATATGACGTCGGTCATGCGCATTAGTACCCTGACGTACTGACGTCAGTCTAATGCGCCCTGACCGACGTCAGCCATATACTTTGGTATTCGGGCCGACTGGACAGCGGACTACCCAATAGTTAGGACTGCAGCAATGTGGATCCTCGAACATCTACATTTATGGTAGGTACAAAACTGTACTTTTGTTGCCTATAAACTGCCAATATCCCTGTGACAGAAGCATATGTTCATAGGTTCATAGATTAGTACTAGGCTAACTGCTCTTTTGGGCCATTTGAAACCTAGCCAGTTACCCCATGTGAGAATCAAACCCTGCACCGTGTGTCTTTAAGGTAAACACCTTAGTTGCAGTGGTGTATTTCTGAGGTCTTCAGCAGTAACTAGAATTAAGCTGGTGCATTCTGTATGTATAGACATGGAAATGACGGCTCTACAGTTATTACCTGGGCAACCTGATGTTTTCATTAGATAAAGTGTCATTTTATATCCTTACGGTTTCTCAGAAAACAATTCAATTAGTATTTAATACTGCTGCTTAGCATTTAAAGATGCTTACTGTGTAGCTGTTCATTATATAGACACAGTGTTTGTAAATTTAATTACTTATTAAACCACCGGCATGTGGTTGTGTTTTTTTATCTTGATTTGTATATAACTTCATTAAGTTTCTCTACAGTGCAATAACAATATATTATTTCCACTGCTAAATCATATCCTTATCTTCCCAATATCCAGCTGATCTTCATCTCTTTGTTTTTATATTGCTTACGTATCCTCAGGTGTGTTATATTCATTACAATAAATCCAGCATGCTACACGTAATGAGTGTTCTATGTCATTCACTCTCCTTTGCCTCCTGTCAGACCATTACATGCTGACCAGTGGCACTGCAGTTGTTTTTCTCATTATGACCTTCATGGAGTGTGTTCAGGAACTCCTGGGTTGTTTGGGGAGTAGGACGTAGAAGGAAGATGTGTGTGTCTCCCCAGGATCTCTCTCTATCACGGGGCAAAGGCAGTGATGTAGCTCATGTTCTTGCTGTAGTCTGAAGGTAAAACAGGTACAGTTGGCATGTATAATCTAGAAACAGTGGCATCTGCCTTTGTTCTCATGTCACTCTATCTTTAGTTTGCTATAAACAAGCACATAAAGGATAATCTTTTTCACAGTAAAGTCACTTTGACTGATTTGATCCTAACTGCTTTTTGATCAGTTAACCTTGTATTTGTCAGTTGGTTCAAGGGACAGCTGGTTGATGGCTCAGCTGTACAGAGGTAAAGGATGGCTTCACTCAGAATTGGAGGAAGAATGCATGCTTTTCATCAAATTTATGAAGCACTAATCTCTCTGCATCACTCTAAATGGCTAGTATTATTTAAAATAACCTGATGGTGACAGCAATATTGAGTTCATTTAATTTTACAGCTGCAAAGCCACCTTCTTCCACAAGGCAGTCTGTGTCCACATTATATGACATAACAAAGTCACTGAGCACTGTTATCTTGTGAGTTATAGATGAGGAACATACATATTCGGCAAACAAAAATAAATTCATGAAAGTATGTTCAGGTAAAGTACATTTGTATGCAGAACAGGTTGCACAGTAGTTACTATTTCAAAGTAGCTTATTATTATTATAAATTATTTAAGTCCTGAGGACAGTAGTCAGCTGGTGAATGAAGCTACTGCTTATAGTCAGTTCTCACTGAGAAAATGAATAGGTAAAATGTACGAATAAACGGTAAACCCTTACCATTATTGTAAAAGTTCACAGTAGTCCTTGATGATGCTGCAGAATACATGGTGTCAAAGCTGTGATAATTTAAAAAAAATTAGGATTAGTAATATTGTATCTAGCTCAGAAAAGTAGGATGATGGTATGATACTTTGGGTATTATTTTAGTAAAAAGTTTTCAATGACGATAACAGTGTAAGATTCTTACTATGGCAAAAATGTCAGCTATGCATTTGGCCATCATTTTAATTCCCATATATTTTGTCTTGTTAGCAGTACATGTCAGTTTTCCCTATCAATTTCACAAATCAAATGTTAATTTCTATTTTCTTTGTAGTCAGTAATAATCACACACAAAAAAAAAAAAAAAAAGAAAGAAAAAGCAGTAAGAATCATCCCAACGGTTATGCATTAAATGCATTCGAACTAACATTTCTAATATGAGCCATATACAAGTCTACAGGGAAGCAGAGCTAGTCTAAAATCAGTCTGATAAAAACAATTCACTGTAAACATCTTGTTTTGTAGGGAGCAAGTACCTTGCACCCTCCACGATGGAGAACAAGCTCCACCAAGGGTATATAGCCAGGCATACACTTTGTAGTCTACAGTGTACATTTTTTTTTGCATCACTCAAAATTGCTGTAACTTTTTACAGGCCAGATTATTTTTCAATACCTAAATTAATGCCTCGGACAACAAGTACTTAACTTGCTTACAAAGAGGATTGCAAATCTAAAAACGATATCCGTAATAGTTTTAGAGGGAACGCAACAGGGTAACATTTTGAAAGATGTGTACATTTGTTTGAAGTGCCAGATGGGTTGGGGGGGGGGCAGCAAAGGGAGTTCATGAGTATAAAATGGAATTTACTGGCTACACCCCTGGTCTCGCCTCCCATGAATTTATAAATACTATCTCCACAGCTGCATAAACTCAAAGTAGGGAGAAGTCTCCCAAAAGAAAAACAAAAATTACTGATAGTTCACATTTGGAAATCAAACCATCTGTGATTTCCTATGGAAAACTATGGAAAACCATGATCTGGGACCTCAGCTTTATTGACTTGTGCTTAGCACGTTTATTCCTTGTGAAATCTGTTCTTGGTGAATGGTAGAAAAGTCTCCATTAACACTTAAATTATTCTTTTACCTGACGGATAATCATTTGAAAAGAAGACCCTGAATGAGCGTTAGTATTCATTGCAAGAATTGGATATCCAGTATAGTTTTGTCTGAGAAACATTAGAGGTTATTGAGGCTAATGTACGTCTTCAAATGTCACAGTATAAATTTGTGCATAAGTTGCTAAAAGGTAGCTCATATAAAACAATCCTTTTTCTGAGGGGGTGCAACAGATAAAAACATTACATTCATTTACTGTATGTATAAGGAGTATAATTTGAAGAGCTACGCATGTTTTCATTTATGATGTTGGCTAGGGCAGTAATAAATGACACTGTGTACAAAATAGAATGTTTTGATACATTTCACTCATTTTACACTTATTACTGTCTATGAATGTTGACTACACCATAACATTTCATAGTTTGTTGTCTGTCCAGTTTGTTTACCAAACAATAAATACAACAATAAAGTATCCTATAGTATTCCACTGTAACATCTCTGTCCCGACACCACAAAATACAAGTGCTCATGCAAAACTGTTAAGCACAAACTAAATGCTGGTATACTGATCTATTTTTTCTGCAGTGATGCACTGATATAATGAATAAATAAGCACTTTTTCCATGTGTAAACCCGTGTGCACCCTCACTGTAGAAAGCTTTGCCCCATATTCTTTCATAGGAAGTTACTATGCTAATGGCCTGAGTGCCCTTACTAGCCAAATTTACTCTTGTTACCATGATCAGCACCTATTGCCAACAGGGACACAGCTGGAACTCCTGGGTGAATTTACGGTTACCCATCCAATCACCCAGATTGCATTTGAAAAGGGCCAATGAGGTGCTCTGTCTGATGTGAAGTGAGATTCTATTCTAAAGTTCACGTTAACCTCTGGGAGACAAATCTGCCCTTCCAGCAAATTCTACTGATGTCACATATCAGGTTTAGGTCCTTAGAGTGAGTAACCCATGTGCCATTTGACTTCTGGATGTGCAGTATTTCCTATAATGCAGGGTCAGAGATCACTTTATACTCAAGGCAGAGATCGCATCTGAGTAGCCTGTATGAAACAGAATAAAGTGACAGTGATTTCAGCTGAGCCACATTAATCTTAGTGGCCTTGCAACTGCCCGCCCCTCTTGTAGATTTGTATTTGGATACTCCTTCTGGGCCCATCTCATTTGCTCACTCAACTGAGTACAGTGAGATCATATTCTGATTTCAGGCACTCCTACTGTGTACAAAGAGAGCATCTGGGGGAAAAAAAAAAAAATTAAGCTTGTTTCCTGCCTTTCCTGTTAAGTGGTATAGACTATTTGTAGGCGTCTGAGCCCCCAAGCCCTTCTGTGTTGGAGGGAAGCCTTCTAGCTTAGTTTTTTTTTTCTTATAACTAGCCAGTTTTCTAGTTTCAGCACTCAAATCTGTTTCTTTGATCTCAGCACTTGTTCAGAAAAAAAAAAAAATTTCATCTGCTTTTACTGTACTTGTGTTTCTACCTTTTACTTTTGCATCATCTTAAAAGTACTCAATTGTATTTATTACTGCTTGGTGTAACTCATTCTAAGCCTTTTGGTTTAAACACTTGGGCTTCGGACCAGTTGTTTTGCACTGAGAGGGTTTGTGGTCTGCACTGTAGTGGCAGAACAGGTAGCTTACATCCTTCTAGGTTGGGAACTGCTGATTGAGGGCTCAGTGTCTGTTATTCTAAAAGTGTATTAATTCTGGTTTAAGCACTTGGGCTTTCAGGCCAGTTATTTTACATTAAGAGGGTTCGTGGTCTGCACTCTTGTGGGAGGAGAGGCTGGACTCTGCCCTTCTGAGCTGGGAATTTCTGGTTGAAGGCTTATAGTGCATGCATATCTGAACTGCTTCTTACTGAAGTTGGTGCGCCTTGTTTGCTGTGGCATAGACTGGATTCGGGCCTGCTGGGTCTAGCTTTGTTTGTGTAACTTGAGCACTATTCCAGGCATTCTCTAAAGTATTCAATTGTATTTATTACTGCTTGGTAGTAACTTGATTAAAGTGTAGCTATCATTCTAAGTCTTTTGGATTAAGCACTTGGGCTTCAGACCAGTTGTTTTACATTAGGAAGGTTTGTGGCATGCACTGTGGTGGCAGGACAAGTAGCTTTCATCCTTCTAAGTTGGGAACTGCTGATTGAGAGCCCAGTGTCTGTTATTCTTAAAGTGTATTAGTTCTGGTTTAAGCACTTGGGCTTCAGGCCAGTTATTTTACATTAAGAAGGTTTGTGGTCTGCACTCTTGTGGGAGAAGAGGCTGGACTCTGCCCTTCTGAGCTGGGAATTTCTGGTTAAAGGTTTATAGTGCCTGAATATTTGAACTGTATCTTACTGAAATTGGTGCACCTTGTTTGCTGTAGCATAGACTAGATCCAGGCCTGCTGAATCTAGCTTTGTTTTTATGCTTGTTGTTTGTTTGCTTGTTATTTCCCTGGAACGCTAATTCCACCTAATACGCGGCTTCTCAGTGCTTCTGTGGATCACTAGTGATATCTGCATTGCTTACTGTACTTATTTCGTTGTTTCACTTGAAAGAAAGTTACTGTTTGTCGTTTTTGCATTTAAGTTACCTGTAACACATTGCACTTAAGTTACCTGGCACTTGCTCACTAAAGCAATTATATAAGTCAGCACTAAAAATTAAAAGCACTGCACCCTCACTCCCCACTGGCCCTGGTTTTCAATTATTAAGGAATTCCCAATATTATTCTAGCATGTCCAAAGGTCAGTTGTCAATCTCCTCTCCGGTCCAGCTGGTGAATCTGGGAATCTTGAGGCAATGTTACAACTGCCTCATGTACACAGACAACCCTCTCCTCCTCCCAACAAATTCCAACATATGTGAGAGATGCAACGTTATAGCAAAACTGGAGGCAAAGCTCTCTCAACTCAGTACTGGCGTAACCAGTCAGGAGGAGAAGGAAACCACACTCACTGCAATTCCAGTCTCACATAGACCTACCACGACAGCAAACCAAACACATAATCACACAAAAACATACTCGGAGGCTCTAAATAAAGATCTGCTGAAGCAGCAGAGACCTCCAAAGCAGACACCACCCCAAAGCAAAACACGTGCAACACATATCTCACAAAGCCAGTGTGCCAAACAGTCACAGCCCTTAAGACTAAACAACACACCTGATACACTTGTAATAGGTGACTCTATCGTCAGGCACACTGACGTCCCGCTCACCAGGCTGAACAAGGAGAGGGTCACGGTGAGCAGCCTATCGGGCGCTAGGATCCGCCACATAACACAAGCACTCAGGTCACTCCAAGGCAAGTACAAATATGACTCCGTCATTGTCCATGCTGGTGTGAATGACCTGAGACGTACCTCCCTGGACTGCATGAAAAGAGACATAAAGGAGCTCTCTGAGCATGTAGCCCAGGCCGGTATGACCCTGACCTTGAGTAGCATCTTACCCTCACCAAGAATGATGCCACAGTATGAAGACAAGATGATCAATTTCAACAATTGGCTTAAGTACTGGTGTCATTCACAGGGGATCCAATGCCTGTCAGCTTGGGATGATATGCTCGACAAGCCACGATGCTTCGCTAGGGATGGCTTGCACCTGTCACCCCTGGGCTTTCGGATATTGGCAAAGGCTCTTGCTACCCCCATAGTGCCTTTTTTAGGCAAGGCTCAAAAGACAAACCAACCTCCATAGGTATCACAAGGGATAAGAAACTAAGAGTAATGCTACTCTATGCCAGAAGTCTAAACTTCAAGATGCACGCACTCGAAACTCTCCTTAGCATGGAGAATATTGATATCTGTGCAGTAACAGAAACCTGGTTCAGGGCTCCCGAGAGCACCCCAGCACTACCAGGTTATACCTCATACCATGCATTTTGGCCCCAAAACTTGGACCGAACCACAAAAGGAGGGGGAGTATCGATATTCATCAAAGATACCCACACCTCCAGGTTGGTGGCAAAGCACGAAGCATCAGAGACTATCCATGTGCAACTAACAGTGGGTAAAACTGCCTTCCAGTTTATAGCCTGCTACAGACCACCCTCCCAAACCCAGGAACCCCACTCGGCCTTCCTGAGAACACTGGAAAATATGAAGGTCTCTCCAAACACCATTATATTGGGTGACTTCAACTACCCAAACATAGACTGGGAGCATTACTCTAGCTCCAACACCCTAGCCCAAAGATTCCTAGAATTTATAAACTCAAATGCTATGGAACAACTTGTTACCACTCCAACAAGAGGGGAAAACATACTGGACCTGATCATCACCAACATGGGGACTCTATGCTCCAAACCAGAAGTGTATCCCTCACTGGTAAGATCAGACCATAAACTAATCTCACTGGATATTCACATCCTGACCCCACCCCCTGCCCAGAAAACTACAGTGAAAAACTTCTCTAAAGCAAATTTCACATTCCTCAAAACTGAGATGGAATCCTTCAAAGCCCCCGGGCCTGTGGAAAATACTGCCCAGACTGCAGAATCCTTTATAAACGCATTCTATGAACACCTTCAGGAATGCATGGATCATGCAATCCCAAATAAAACCAAGACCCAATTCTCCAAAGGCAGACGTCCTGTCTGGTGGACCCCAGCCATAAACAAACTATACAATAGAAGGAGGAAGCTACTAAATGATAGAGAAAAATCCCAAAAAGGGAAGGCATCACTGATCAGTATTAGCAAAAAACTACGAGCACACATAAAATTGTCTAAGGCCAGCTTCGAGAGGAAAATTGCACAGGACACTAAGGATAATCACAAGGCTTTCTTTAGTTATGTTAGGAACCTGGGTGGTAATTCCCAGATATGCTCAGAATTAGTCCAAAATGACAAAAAATACACCGAACCCACAGACATTGCCAACATCCTAGCTGACAGGTTCAGTGCAAACTTCTACCCCCTCCTCACCAAAAGGGCAAATATCTATCCCAGCAGAGTGCTGCCCCCCTGACATCTCAGATGCTCAGGTAAGATTCGCCCTCTCCAAAGCAAAAAACACAGCATCAATGGGACCAGATGGTGTCCCAGGCTGCATCCTACATGAACTCCAAGAAGAGCTAAACCCAAACATAAAACTACTGTTCAATCTCAGCCTTACTACAGGATATGTGCCCAAAGAGTGGCGTACAGCAACAGTGGTCCCTCTCCATAAAGGTGGTGCCTCAACGGATCCTGGAAACTATCGCCCCATAAGCCTGACTAGCTTGGTCTGCAAAGCTATGGAAAGGATCATCATGGACCTCATAAATAAAGATATTGGGGACCTACAAACACTGGATCCTACCCAGTTCGGCTTTGTTAAGGGCAGGTCCTGCCTCTTTAACCTGGTTGATTTCTTTGAAACAGTCACCAAGGCCATCGACGAGGGGAAGGTGGTCCACACAGCCTACCTGGACCTCGCAAAAGCCTTCGATACAATACCCCACTCGGGCATTAGAGATAAGCTCACCAGCTTAAATATAAACCCCTATGTCACTAGATGGATTGCAAACTGGCTCAAGGACAGAACCCACATGGTTAGAATTGCTGGAGCCATGTCAGACTCCAAACCAGTTACAAGTGGTGTCCCACAAGGCTCAGTCCTGGGACCTCTCTTGTTCGGTATATATTTCTCGGAGGTACAGGCCAACACGGAAGGACTGTGGCTGACCAAGTTCGCAGATGACTGCAAACTGGGCGCCATAATCAACTCTCCAGCTGACACAAGCATCCTCCAAAAGGGCCTCATAGAAACAGACAACTGGTGCCAGAGCCATGGCCTCAAGCTAAATGCCAAAAAGTGTATAGTCATCCTCTTTGGCAAAAACAAAGTGCCCACAAATTACCACATAGGTGGTAATCTATTAAGTACAGAAGGAAGTAATTAGGGACCTGGGGACCCAAGTTGATAGCAATCTCTCATTTGACAACCACGTGGCCAAAGTGGTTAGAAAAACATTTTATATAGCCCACCTAATCATGAAGGGATTCACATCTAGATCAGGGGAGGTCATCGTGCCTCTTTACTCATCCCTCATCAGGCCCATAATTGAGTACAATGCCCCTTTTGGGATGTACCTTACCAGACACCTGCAGCAACTGGAAAGACCCCAAAAGTACCTCACCAAGAGGATCAAAGGGCTCAAACAGATGTCATATGCTGCCCGGTTAAAGAAACTCCAGCTCTACTCAGTGGCATACCGCCTGTTCAGAGGCGATCTGTGCCTGACGTATAAAGCCATGTCCAACCCGGAATTAATGGACATGCTGCACCTCAGAAAATCCAAATCCCATCGAGCTATGCGCTCGAGAGACTTGAACCTCAGCACTGAAATAAATAGGACATGCTGGAGGGACAGATTCATAACCCAGAGGCTCCCTTCACTCTGGAATAAAATCCCAGTCCAGGTTAGGTAGAGTCCCTCATTGACTCTCTTCAAGAGGAATCTTGATTAGTGGATGGGAGATCATAGATTTACCCCGGGTATCACTTCTGTGTCACTGTTAGACAGAGGCACAGTATACTAACCTCAAAAAAGGGCATAGAAAAATAAATTTAAAATGGGTGGCGAAAGCCAAACACATTCTGGCTAGGCTTATAAATGCCCTAGGGCAGATAGCCTAGTATGAACCTATGAACATAAGCTGAAGACCTTGAATTGTCCATGTGCGGAACCTCTGTGGTCTCTTCAATTGGTGCAGGTGCTTTGAATGGTACATACCAAAATGGGTGTTGTACTCAATTATTGGCCTAATAAGTGAAGAGTACAGGGAGATAACTTCTCCTTTTCTCTAGGCAATGCTCTTTCTTATGAGATGAGCCATATAGAATGCTCTTCTTATCACTGTGGAAACACGGTGATCAATAGCAAGGTTGCTGTTAGCCTGAGTGCCCAGATCTCTCTCTACTGAGTGCATACCTAGGGTATTGCCATTGATGTAGTAATTTACAGGAACCTCATTCTTACTGAAAGGAATGATAACACATTTATTTGCATTGAGTTTGAGGCCATGACTTTGGCACCAATCATTTGTTTGCAAAAGACCTTCTTGAAGGATGTGGACATCGTTTGGAGATTGTATGACAGCACCCAGTTTGCAGTCATCAACAAGCTTTGTCAGCCGCAGTCCCTTGGTTTTAGCTTGTACTTCAGAGAAATAGATTCTGAACAGTAGAGGTCTCAAGACCAATCCCTGTGGAACACCACTGGTTATGGGTCTGCTGTTGGAGGTGGATTGCCCTATTTTGACTGTATGGGATCTATCAGTGAGCCAGTTTGCAACCCACCTTACGATATAAGGGTTGATAATCTAGCTGGGAGCGTTTGTCAGTGATGCCTGAGTGAGGGATAGTGTCAAATGCCTTGGATAGGTCTAGGTAGGCTGTATATACAGATTCCCTCTCATCCTGGGCTCTGGTGACTGTCTCAAAGAAGTCCACCAGGTTTAACAGGCATGATCTCCCCTTGACCAATCCAAACTGGTAGGATCTAGTGTTTGGAGATTACCTATATCTTTGTTGATAAGATCCATGATGATTCTCTCCATGGCTTTGCAGATAAGGCTAGTCAGGCTAATAAGTCTGAAGTTCCTGGGGTTAGTAGAAACACAACCTTTTACTTTATTATTCTAAAATGTCTGCATCTTAGAGAAATGGCTAAGGATTGTGAAAATGTAACACTGTGCTCTTTCTCATGGATGCTGTATTCTGAGTACTAAAATGATATTAACATAAGTGTTTCACATAAGTTCAACATACAGCATTCATTCTTATGCAAGCCATAACACTGCAGTACATCTATTGAATAACTATGGGTGAAGTAAGGAAGGTTAACATAACTTGGGCATTTTCTGTAACTACTAGCCAGAATACATCTCGGACAAATGAGCCAGAGGAGTTAATGTACCACTCTTCTAGTGAGCAGGTTCTCCAACTTTGTTCTACTACACTTATTTCATTATGAGTTGAAGGACTTTTTACTTGTATGCTGCCTGTAGGTTGCTTTTACTTCTTTGAGTGTTTTGAATTGTTTACAATATTTAAAAAATATTTTAAACAATAATCTTGCTATTGTATCTAAAAGTGTTTTCAAAGAAAAGCGTAGCATAAAGGTGAGGTATACTTTATATATGTTTTTCCAACATCTGATGGAAAAGCAGCAAACTCATTTTGGAGAGTCACTGTCAATAGATAAAAAAATTGTTTTGTTTTGTTACAACTTATTATCATAAGTACCCAGCAACATTTACTGAAAAAAATTGACCAAGACAAAAAAAAAACTGTTTCTTTAATATGACCATTTGGAAATATGATTTGTAAAAATTCTTCTCACACAGAATACCTTAATGTATACCAATACATAGCTCCAAGCTTCCAAGCTTACCAACCCAGACTTACAAAAAAAAGAAAAAAAAATGTTGATTTTACACCCTGAAAAGAAGACCAATTAGGCAGGGATAAATGCTCAAACAGAAAACATTTTAACATGTGGCCATAAAAAAAAAATTGAGAAGTTAATCAAAAGGAAAAGGTCATGAAGATAATTTGTGCATGAATATATCTTTATTTATCTTCACTGTTGGCATCCTTTTACCTTTACTACCACAAAGATTATTAAAAAGTTGAGGAATCCTAAAGTTATACCACTGTAGGTTTCTTCTGGAATTTTTTTTCATTGGTTACTTAACTGATCAGAAATGAAATCCTGACACTTGGTGATCAGATCTCGACTTTGACCTACTGCTGTTTTGAAATATGGCCTGGAGAGGTCAAAGATGTCATCTTAACTATTTCTTAGAGGACAGACCTGATTTCAAAAGGGTAGTTTTACCTTTGAGGGGAGGACAGTATCTTTGCTTAATAAATTTTAAAATTAGTATATAAAGTGGTAGTATTGAACAGTTGTGCACTGGAAGCTGTTTAGCACATCTTAGAATGTCACAGTGGTGCAAATATAAATCTGCTGACAGAACAAGTCCACATGTTTTTTTTTTCAACTGTTGGTGACTTTTAACTATAAGGATAATTCTTGTAATTGTTGTTAGAGCTGCAGGTCAGCGAAGGTGGGAGATCCTAAAGCGGACTTTTAGCTGATAAAGAACATTGTTAGTAATGTTTCAGGATGCACAGAAATGGTTAGTGAGGGATGAAGAGTGTAGCTTACCTATTTTTGTTCTGTGAAATTAAGAATAGTGTTGGGCTCATTGTCTTTAGTAAGTGTTTGCAGTACAGCAGATACTCCTTAAGATGTATAAATGACATTAGTTGTAACTGTCTGTTAGCCTTTAACCATGTGCATAGTTTTGAGATACTGGCTTGTAGGTTGGTCTGAAGCTTGGCATTTCATTGTTATCATCATCACTGCCCTCTTTTCCCATTTTCTATTTGGGATCGGGGGTGTCAGTCAACTGTCACCATCTCTTTCTTGATTCAGTGCCACTCTCCTAATGTTTCGTCAGTCATGCCTGACTCTCACAGGTCTTCTCGCACACATTCCATTTATCTCCTTCCTGGACATCTTGTTTCCTCTTGCCTTCATCCTGTTGACAGCAAATCCTCTGCACCAGATTACATTGGTTTGTGCATACATGCAGGAGAAAATCTGCTCTTTTTTATCTTCTCTGCAATTGGACCTACTTGGGCTTTGGCACTGATGTCCTCATTTCATCATCTCTTCCACAGTGTGCATCCTACCACTTGTCTCTTCATTTCCATCACCTCTGGCTAATCAACTGCTCTGTCTTTACTGCCCAGGTTTCTGCATTATACAGTAGTACTGGTCACACTGCCATTTTGTGCACCTTAATTTTCAGCTTGTTTGGCATTCTTCTGGCACACACTACTCCAGAAACTCTGTGCCAGTTGGCTGCAAGCCCGTCTGAGTCTAGCTTTGACCTCCTTCTCATTCAGACTTCCCTTTTCTCTACCAGCCCTTCCAGATTCTTGATGCTGTTAATATGTTCCACTACTTTTCCTTCTATCTCACATCTCCATTTCTTCTGATTTCCCCCATTTGCTGCCATTACATCTGTCTTATCTGTACTCAGTTTCATCCCATGTGCCTTCAGTTTTTCATTCCATTCCTCTATCATTTGCTGAAGTTCTTGTTCATAGTCTGCCTGTAATGCTACATCTTCTGCATACAGCAACTTTGTTGATATGTCTCCTCCGACTTATTCGGTAATGTAGTCCATCACCAGTATGAGCAGCAGTGGGATCAGAGCTGAACCCTGATGCACACCCTCTCCTACTGGGAACCCCTCTGTCAGTCTGAACACTGTTTGTACTTGTGCCATTGGGTCAATATTTCCTTTACTTAATTTCGCTAAATAATAGATCATCAGCATGCAAAACAATTTATTCAAAGAAAGAATGTCAGAAATAATGTTATTAATAAAAGATAAAAAATACAGAGGGCCTAATGTGGAACACTTTTATTGAGAATACCATTATCAGAGAGAGAATTTCTGTGTAAACGTGAAAGATTCTATCCATAAGATAGAGTTGGAACCATTGTACAGAATTATTTATAATATTAAATCTGACAAATCTATTTAGGAGGAAATTATGGTCGGCAAGTAAGCTGTCAGTGATAACTCCATCACTCATGATATTGTATATGACATCAGTAGCTTTAAATAATAATGTCACAGTGCACGGTGGTGCAGTGGTAGCGTTGTTGCCTCACAGCAAGAGGTTCACCCGTTCGATTCTCGGCTGGAGCTCCTTCTGTGTGGAGTCTGCATGTCCTCCCCAAGGTCGAGTGGAGTTCGAAAGACATGCGTAGAATGAGCGTGCCTTCGTTGAAGGTTGGGCAGCAAGCTGGCACCTCAGCAGCCGTAAAAAATCTACTACCAATCATTAGCAGACCGGAGTTCCACTGTGGCTACCCCTAACCGGGAAAAGCCAAAAGAAAAATGACAAGTGTGGATGGAATTGGGCTGTTAGTCACTAAGCAGTCCATAACTATTTTCATATGTTTGAACAAATGCTTGTACAATACTTTTTTTAAAAATATGTTTGTAAGTGGACAGATGTTCATCGTGTTTCACTGTTGCAGTCATTACACTTGGGTTATCCTGCTGGCAGGCTACCCGCAGTCGTCCTGAATTCCAAAGTCTTGGTCCGGCGTCGGTTGCTGTCACCTCTTCCCTGACGTCAGTGCGTCAGGGGTATTTAAGATGCAGCCAGTGCCATTTTCTTCAGTCTTTTGTGCTGCGCGGTGCCCGAAGCAAAAGCAGTTCACAAGTGCCGGTCGGCCAACTCCTGAGATTTTCGAAACTGAATTTCAGAACCGAAGTCTTCAATAAAGCTAAGTACCCCATTGGGGAAACTTTTTCTTGCTCCAGACCAATGTCAGTAAAAGTTAACAATTGTATTTCTTGTGGGAAGCAAATACCTCATAAGGATTTTCACTCTTACTGTATTCCTTGCCTAGGCCCCGACCATGACGTTGCTAGTTGTCGGTTTTGCGCTAGGTTCAACCAACGCACTATTAAGCGTCTGTTTGATTTTGCTTTACATTACTTTGGCCGAAGATTTAATTATATAATGCCATTGGAACAACCGATGACCTGAATTCATAAAAAATGCAAGGACAGGCATCCGAGGTCCTAAACCGATGATGAAGCCTCTTATAGGCATCTCAATGAGGCGCTTTCGCAGCCCCTGACACCCGCTATCTCAGAGCCACAGGCCGCCTCTGACTCCCACGTGGAGACACCTAGGTCTCTGGAAACTCAAGGTATTGGGCCTACGGAAATTATTCACTCAGATGGGTCCAGAGCTGCTGAGCAGGCATTGGCTTCTGAGGGTGTTTTCAGGCCTACACAGCTTACTATCAGGACTTCTTCAGCAGCCAAGACAAAGTCTAAAACACCAGTAAAGATAAAGAAACAAGTTCAGCATTCACCTGGACAGCCATCCATGCCGAAGAAACAGATGCTTAAAATGGCCGAGGGCCTAATTACTCTGATCAGGGGTTCCCATCCCCCTCCTGATAAAAGGCTTAGGCAAGATACTGACTGATTCCTCTGACCAGGTTTCTATTTCCTCTGATTCCTCTTCTGAACAGGGATATTCTCTTCCTCCCTATGAGGATTCTGCTGCTGAAGAATCTGTCCCTTCAGCCTCTCCTCCTGAGGATTATTCTTTTGGGGAAACCCTGCTCACCATGAGGGAGCATTTCCATTGGGAGAGCCGAGATTATTCTGAATCCAAGAAAAGGCTCAGAGAATTTATTTTATTGCCTCAGCACAGGCCCCTTGCTACACCCCCTGTACTAGATATTGTTGATGTTTTTTTCTGAATCCAGTTTGTCTCCTGATTCTTTACCCCCTGCACCAGTTAAGCCAGATAGGTACTACAGAGTCCCAGATTCACATAAATTTCTTTATAAAAACCCTGCTGCTGACCCAGAAACAATTCCACAGGATCCCAAAGGGGCCAAGGCTCCCATGGCAAAAATTCTGTTCCCTCTGATAGGGATTCAAGAGCACTGGACAGATGGGGGAAAAAAGTCTATACCTCTGCTACTTTAGCTGTAAGGACTTTAAACTGTCAGTTTCACATGATTAAATACCAACAATATCTGATGTCTTTGCTCAAACAGGAAATGCTTGCAAGCTCAGAATGTACTGAAAATAAGGAAATGCTGGATTTGCTGCATGCAGCTGAACAAGTGGGAAAGCAGACTTTGCAATGTGGTTTTGATTCATTAGAGGCTTCTTGCAGAGCCACAGTTACAGGTTCTGTCATTCGAAGGCATGCTTGGTTAAAGGAACAAAGTTTACCTGATCATGTTAAAGCAAAGTTGTTGGATGCTCCATTACAGCATGATACTTTGTTTGGTGTTAAGGCAGAAGATGTGTTAAAGAAAATGGAGGATAAAGCAAAATCAATGCAGACAGTAAAGGATTTCTTACAGTTTCAGCCACCCAGATTTAGCAGGAACTGGCCTTCAAAAAATTGGTCCTTTCCAGTGTCAGACAGGCCACAGAGGCAGATACAGATGCCCAAGAGGCAGATCTCAGCCACAAGGCACATACAGACCTAAGCAATGGGGTGCTTCTGCCCCCAAAGGCAGAGAAGACAAATCTCAACCCTATAGGAAACAGTCCCAATGACTTCGCTCTACCAATGTCAAGCACTTACCTATTGCAAGCACCCTTAGGAGGAAAACTTGCACTTTTCTCACAAAATTGGCACAAAATTACCCAAGACAAATGGGTACTAAATATTGTTTCCCAGGGTTACAGGTTCCATTTTCATACCCTTCCAAGGCCAAAAGGTATGCCAGACCTGCCATACAATCAATGGGCAGAGGCACAAAGACAAATTTCTGCTCTCATGGACATGAGGGCTATTCAAAAAGTACCACAGCAACAGCAAGGACAAGGATTTTACTCAAGACTTTTCTTGATACCCAGAAAGGACAAAGCTTGGAGACCAATACTAGACCTGTCTACTCTAAATACTTTCCTGGACATTCCAAAATTCAAAATGTTGACACTACACCATCTTCTACCCATGCTGGGCAAGAAAGCTTGACTAGTTACTTTGGACCTCAAAGAGGCATACCTGCATGTCCCAATCAGACAGTCACGCAGAAGATACCTCAGATTCATAGCTGGCTCAATACATTACCAATTCTCTGCACTGCCCTTTGGCTTATCTACTGCGCCCAGGGTCTTCACAAAATGCCTGGCACCAGTAATTGCATTTTGCAGACAAAAAGGAATTCAAATATATCCCTACTTGGACGACTGCCTTATTCAGACAGACAGCAAGGACATTCTACTAAAGCATCTGGCATTTGTAAAAAGATGATTAATTTGCCTAGTGTACAGAGTAAACGAAAAGAAATCAAAACTTGTGCCCTCCCAAGAGATAATATTCCTGGGTGCAAGCCTAAATACCACTGCCCAGATGGCTTATCTCACGCCAGACAAACAAAGGCAACTGACTCGTTATTTTCAGATGATGGCAACAAAGACCCAGCTACCTGCAAGAAAAATTCTGCAGGCTTTGGGCTTCATAGCATCCTGCATCCTGCTAATTCCATATGCAAGACTGCATATGAGGAAGCTACAGTGGTTTCTAAAAAGTGTTTGGACTCAACATTGCCACAGCCTGGAAACAATAATTACTCTCATTCCCTGCCTGCAACAGGAGTTTCGATGGTGGGCACTGGCCTGTCACCACAACAAGGGACAGCCTTTCACTCTACCCACAGCCAGGCAGACACTAACAACAAATGCATCGGATTATGCCTGGGGAGCACACATGGCGGGAAAATGCATACAGGGCACATGGCCCACAGACCAAATGCATCTTCATATCAGTCAAAAAGAGATGCTAGCTGTATAGAATGCCCTCACAGTCTTCAAGGATCTGCTACATCCAGGACAACTACTACTAAAGACGGACAATACTACAGCCATGTGGTACATAAACAAGCAAGGGGGCACACATTCCTACCCCCTCTGCAGGCAAGCCATGACTTTGTGGAACACAGCACTAGCCTATCAAGTACATCTGCAGGCACAATTCCTGCCAGGAAAGAAAAATACTCTGGCAGGCGACCTAAGCAGAAACCTCATGGACCTTCATGAGTGGAAACTGGATTCACAAGTCTTCAGCATGATAACAAAGAAATGGGGATGCCCAGACATAGATCTATTTGTCTCCCCTCACAACTGCCAACTACAGAGATTCTGCATAAGGACTTATCACTCACAAGCATGGAAGGTGGATGCTCTATCATTCAGCTGGAAAAGCCTAACAGTTTATGCCTATCCACCACTGCCTCTACTCCCCAAGGTACTCCTAAAAGTCAGACGAGAAGCCAAAAATGATTCTGATTGCCCCAGACTGGCCACGCCAGCACTGGTACCCAATCCTAAAGAGCTTGTCTGGACTTTACCTCAAATCCCTCATCTGCTGACACAACAAAACAATCAGATCCTGCACAGCCAACTCAGAACCTTAAATCTGGCTGCTTGGCGAATAATGTAGCCACTCAGAACTCACCTCTCTCTAAAGCAGTTATGGATGTCATTTTGGAAGCCAGGAGGCCCAGCACCAGGAAATATTATGCAGTAAAATGGAAGAGATTCTTTGCTTGGAACCAGGCACAAGGACTTGAACCGCTTGTCCCTAATATTCCTCATATTTTACAATACTTGACTGAGATGCTGGACAAAGGCCTAGCCTTCTCATCAATTAAGATCCATGCCTCTGCCATTTCACCTCATTACAATACGGAACCTCCTATTTTTTCTCATCCACTACTAAGGCAGTATCTCAGAGGGGCAAAAAACATAAGACCCCCAAGGAGAGCACCCTTACCAACATGGGACCTCAACTTTGTCTTGGAAAAGCTCACATTGCCTCCTTTTGAGCCAGCCAATACAGCTGTGATAAAATTCTTATCATGGAAAACTGCTCTGCTCCTAGCAATAACCTCAGCAAGAAGAGCCTCAGAGTTACAGGCATTAATGGCAGTGGAACCTTTCATCATTTTTCATCCAGACAGGGTTTCTCTAAGGACAAATCCAGCATTTATGCCAAAGGTAGTATCCATTGTGGCTCTTAACCAAACCATTCATTTATCGACCTTTTATCCAAATCCCCAGAATAAAGGGGTGAGGCTTCTGCACTCTTTGGACATACACAGGCAGCTACGCTTCTACTTGGACAAAACAAAAGCTTTCAGAAAAACTGAGCAACTTTTTGTGGCATACGCTGCAGGATCACAAGGAAAGGCTATTTCAAAGCAGACTATTTCAAAATGGATAGGACACTGCATTTGTTTCTGCTATGCGCAGCATGGCAAATCAGTGCCTAAGAATATTAGGCCACATTCTACCAGGGCAGCAGCCACATCAGCAGCCTTTCTCAGAGGAGTACCAACCAAGGAAATTTTGGAGGCTGCAACTTGGACTTCAGTGCACACTTTTACTAAGCACTATCACTTACCTCTTTACTCTAAATCCAGAGCAGGCTTTGCCACTGCAGTCCTGCAGGGTCTCATAGCCACTCCTAATCCTATTTAGACCCAGCCGCCCAACTTCAGCTTTGGGATTCAACCCAAGTGTAATGACTGCAACAGTGAAACACGATGAACATAGTACAGTTGTGTACCTACCATAAATGTAGATGTTCGAGTGTATTCACTGTTGCAGTCCAGGTTACCCTCCCACCATCCCCCTTTCATTGCTGGGAATTATCTGTGCTTCTCTATTCTATACAGCCTATGTGGTGTATTTGCTTGTAGAGGAAGCTAATGTTTATGTTTGTGCATGCTTTTTTATTTGCAAATTTTTTAGCCTACCCTTTTGGGGGCACCTGACATCTGGGGCAAGAAAAACTGAAGAAAATGGCGTCGGCTGCATCTTTTATACCTCTGGTGCACTGACGTCAGGGAAGAGGTGACAGCAACCGACGCCGGACTAAGACTTTGCAATTCAGGCCAACTGCGGGTAGCCTGCCAGCAGGATAACCCAAGTGTAATGACTGCAACAGTGAATACACTCGAACATCTACATTTATGGTAGGTACACAACTGTACTATACTAGAGAAGGGTCTGAAGTTTTGTGGTCTTTTGGTTTAGAGATGTTAGCAACTATTATAATGTAATGTATATAATTACATTTAAAGCAATCACTTATATTGAGTGATGTGATGAGTGTAACCATGAGCGTGATCCCACCACCATATTTAGAACTAGATCTTGCACCAAGTATTCTATAGTTATTACTGATGTGTGATAGAGGGCATTAATCATTCTTTGTTTATGTCTCTGAAATGCTTAATACATGTGGCTGCTGTATTGTTTTCAGTATGGTTGATTTGTTATTCAGGGAGCCTGTATTGTAATTCACAAAATAGCATTGGTTCACTTGATTGGGTCGGCCTAGATTTGTATGGCTGTCACCTGAAGAAGTAGGTTTATGTAGGAGATGGTAGAGTCTGAACATTAAATCTTTGAAACAGCAAAGAAAGCTGTTCGTGTTTTGCAGATATGTTGTCTGTATCTGCTATTAACTTTTTTCATTACATTTGTAATTATTTTACTGTAGTCCTTAATTAGCGAGGGTATTCTTTAACCCCCTCTGCTCTGTAATCTTACTCTGTTAAACGCACCCTTTTTGATGAAACATGGGACTCAGTGCAACTAGTTTTGATGATTCCCGTTTCTCATCTCATTGAAAAATATCTTGACAAAAAGTCAAGAAACCCTTTGATGAATTAAAGTAAAAATAATTATCTATACTGATATATTATCTGTAGTCTGCAATATAGAGTGAGAGCTTGCGTTTCTAAGAAATTAACATATTCACAGAATATATATGATAAAATTACAGAAAAAAAATCAGAACTACTTAAATTTAACCCCCTGGTAGTCGAAACAAGATGTATTTTCCAATAGCACAGTAGATAAAATGTTGAGTGTTACTGTTATTTTTGGACTTCGCAGACACTACAATGATAAACCAGACTGAGGCAGAGAATAATGTCCAGTCTGTTGTTTACATGCAGCAGCAGAACTTCTTTCCTTATTGAGAAGCATTGAGTTATTAGTGCTCTGAAGACTTTGGACCAGATTCCAAAAGTTTTCAGGACAGGAAGCAGAGTTTTTGTTTACAATGAGATAGTTGCTGCCCTGATCTACCTACACTGCCACACCTCTGCAGGCGGCAGGGGGTTGAATTATACAGCCCATCAATTAGAGAGTTGCAGATGCCATTGTCAGATGCAAAGGGATGTAGTCTCTCTTCAGCTAACAAAACAGTCACTACTCCCAAAATAGCATGCAGTGCCTTAAAATATTATGTGATTCCCAAACATGCATTACAGACTAACTGCATTATGTGCACACAGCATAGTCTGAGAAGCATCACACAGTGTATAGCATCTATAATGCAGGCGCATGTAAGGGTAAAGGACGTCAAAACAACAGTGTTGGATATGAAAGCACCTCTGAAGGAGGGGTGCTGATCACCTGCGTATACTGGAGACAGTATGAAGTGAGATGGCAGTATTCATTGTGTGTGGTAGTTAATCCACTCTGTACCATGGCAAAAGACAATAAAATACTATGTATATATTTTACAGTACTGTACACATCTGGGTAGGGATTGTGCCACATATCAGCAAAGAACAGTTCTTCATTGCCAGCAGTAAACTGTGTTTTATAGTACCACACACAACACTGGATACATAACTACTTTTAGGAGGCACGAAAGTCTGATCAATTTAAATGTGCTTCTCAGTGAATACAAGTCTAGGCGAGGCCATGCCATTACGGAATCTTACTCCATACAACCACATGTAAGTGTCTGGTTTGTAAAACTGGATACCTTTACATATACATTCCTCGTTGTTTCAGACCCTCTATACATTTTTAGTTATTAATTTACAACCACACAGTATATATGTACCTTTTTACACTTTACTTTCAAGGTTTGCTATGCCAAACTATATGTTTTTACCTTACTTACTTCAATTTTTATGGTTAGCTAGCTCTGCCATTTTATGCTTTCTTCAAGCCGTAGAGCATTTACATTTTCTGAAATGTTGTTAGGTTTGGGGACAGGGATATTTGTATACCAAGAAGGTGGCCTGTTTGCTTCTTTATTTGCATATATTATGCAGGAGTCTTTTTCTCAGAATCATGAATGTCATTTTTACATATGGCAAGCTCAGGACATTTGCCTCGCCTTGAGTATTCTAATATTTGACCTTTAAAACATTATTTCCACATTAAAATAAATGGTGACACTTGGCATGTAAATGTGTTCATTTCATAATTTTTTTAAAATATATCTGTGTTACAAATGTTATTGTAATCTGTTTTGTTTTTTTTTATTCCTGAGCTCAGGGAAAGAAAAGTGGACAATTTATTTCTCCCTTCCTGTAGCTGAACTGTTTTATAAAGAATTTTTTAGAAAATAAGCCTTAACTAACATTTAAACACTAAAATAAAGCTAGTCAGAATATTCATGAAAAAGTTGTTGTATATATAATGCATCATTTTCCATTAATGATAAGTAGTACAACTCCAAGATATAGACCGGTGTGTTTTGGTAATGTGTTTGCCAAGAGCTAATCTAGATCATTCTTGGTCAATGTTTCCCCATATGACAGAATGATGTCGAAGACCACAAGACCACATCCTTCTCCTACCAGATGTTAACGTTTAATAATAGAAAGGGTTCAAAGACATTACTTTACAATACACGTGTAAATTTGCCAGAGGATGCACATTTAGAGTTGGTGATCTACAGGACCAGAGTATAAGTTTAGGATAGATCAATATATTTGTTATGATCATTGGAGAGACTGAACCTTGTAATATGCTGTGACTAAGTGAACAATTAGAGTTAGGTAATCATAATTTCACAATAAACAAGACCAATCTGCTGTAACGCCAATAACAAGTCCACCCGATATCCAAAGATATTTATTCAATCCAACACAATGAGATAAGCGCTTTCGTCACTAGGACTTCTACAGATCTGAAAAACCAATTTATGAAATCCTTTATATAGATGTAACATAAAATCATGTGACTTAAAACACTCATAAATATTAATGACACACTACAATACAAAGTTGTGCATGAATTACATATATAAAAAACATTTATAAAAAATTTTTATATAAAATTTTTATAAAAAACTTACAATGAAATAGTGGGATCACTTAATGAAAGCATTAGCATTAAGCCTGAATTAAGATATAGGGCAAGTATTTTATAAGTGATCCCACTATTTCATTGTAAGTTTTTTATAAAATTTTTTTATAAATGTTTTTAATATATGTAATTCATGCATAACTTTGTATTGTAGTGTGTCATTAATATTTATGAGTGTTTTAAGTCACATGATTTTATGTTACATCTATATAAAGGATTTCATAAACTGTTTTTTCAGATCTGTAGAAGTCCTAGTGACGAAAGCGCTTATCTCATTGTGTTGGATTGAATGAATATCTTTGGATATCGGGTGGACTTGTTATTGGCGTTACAGCAGTTAGGTCTTGTTTATTGTGTGTTTACTGCTGGAGGCGAGTTTCGTTCATTAATCATAATTTCAGACTGGAGAGTCTCTGGCTATTCTAGGTGGTCATACAAGTGATATGTAAATATATTTTCATTTTTCAGTACCATATTTTGTACATACTATATGGTTGTTGAAGACTTGTTAAGTTACTTGAATGTACACTGTTGATGAACTTCATACTGTGGACTAGTAAGGCATGTGGACATCAGTAACATGGGGGAGTTGGCATAATTAAGGTGTTTACCTCACAAACAAACGGTACAGGGCTTGACTTTCACTAAGGGAAATTGTCCACAAGGGCAACTGTCCAGGTAATTACTTAAAAACCTATATGACAAATTAACTGATGTTATTTAATGATTCTATTATGATAATGGAGCAGATGTAATTTAGCACAGGGTGGTCTGAGATACTACAGTGATTGCTTTAGCAACTGAAAACCAATAACTTTGGTACACTGTTGTTATTTCTGGAGAAGATTTGTCTCCATTTGAATACAAAGCCATAGTGAATGTGATTATATGTGCCGTAATAGCTGAAGTCATGTGACAACATCAAGAAATGGGAGTATGGCTAGAGACAGGCTGACATTTTGTTAAGTGTATGACTTGATGGCACCCTTGTATCTTATGTCACAAGTAGGTAGGAATGGATAGCTTCTCATTCAGAAGGATGAATTCCTCCACCTTGTTTGCTGCCCCACATATGGTAACCCCATTTCTTGTTCTTAGGATACTAGATCTTGACGTTTTATACCTGGAGGAATTGAGGTACCCTTCCGGTGAAGGGTAACGTTTGGGACTGGATAAAAAATAGTCAGTGAGGTTTATTCTTTATAATGGTGAAGGTGAGGCATATTCATACTAGATCTGAAAGTGCTTGGGAATTGAGTTGGGACTTTGAACCAGGCAGACCATATAATGCCCTACTGACCTATACGTTCCTTTCTCAGGGGCACCAGTTGGGTGCTCTCCAGTCTAGACAAAAGCCATATGGGCCATTTGTTCCCTGACTGGAAGATCTAATCTGCCCTTTCATTCCTCCAGTGAGGCAAGAGCTAGGTGATGGCAAGTGAGTCAGACTAGCAGATCCACTGGACTCCTGTACTTGTAGCTCCTAATACCTGTGGTGGCTCACTGTTAGATCTATTAGTGCTGCTGACTGAGGTAGTATGTTTGCTTTTGCACACAATGCTAATGTCCCACCCACAGACACTGCAAGCGCTCTGTGAGTGCAGTGCCTAGTGCTCCTACCTGTAGGTGTCACCCAAGCAGTGAAGCAGAACCACTTACCTCCTGCTAGAATGGGTGCGCTGACAACGGCTGCTCACTGCCATCCTCCCCACCATGCTCACTTCAGCATCCATGCAGCAAATTGAACAGGGGTCATCTGGGTTGCAATCAGGGCTTCATCCCTCTACCATGGAGCAGCAGGTGTCATATCAGTAAATTCATTACAGTGTGATACTAATCCTTTATTGCAGGAGGTCTTATCAAGTAAAAAATCTGCAAATAAATAGCATAATTGTTTAGGTTATACAACACTATGTATGGTGAGCTGTTATTCTTTAACTTTGCTTGAATATAGAATGATGTGTTGAATAACCATGCCACTGATACTCTACTGTTGGACAAAGCATGTTGCAAACCACTGTTCTCAGAGCAAGGATAACTGGCTATCCCTTGATGTCATAAAGGACAAGTCATAACTCTCCTGATGGCTTTCCACCTCACATTTCTTTTGCACAGAGACTGTACTTATGCTCTATCACTACATCTACTATATCCATCACCATTGTCACTAAAGAAAGCACATGCAACAGCTGATAAATCCTACCCACTGCCCCAGTCATCATATACTGAATGCAATGGACTGAGATCACAGAGTGTTGTTTTAAATACATCAAGTTATTTACAGGTAAGATTTACATCAAAAGAAAAAAAATTCTCTCATCAGCAGTCGACTCTGGCATTAGAGACATTACTTCAAAAAGAGCTTTATGGTATTTATATTTTGTATTACTGATTTCTGGAAGATATATACATATACATAAAAACACACACCCACTCCCCCCCCCACACACACACATCATATGACTTTGTTATATATTAAACCATGCAATAAGTCCATATATTTATTGGCCTATGTGCAAACACTTGCAAGTATTTGCTTGTCTGGTTGTAGAGAAGCTCATTGAACTTTAATCAGTCTGTATTAGTAGAATGATTGAACTGTTGAAAGTCTTGTGTATTCATAGGTTATTAATAGGCTAATGGCCAGAAAGACCCTTACAAGCCTAGCTGCACACCACAAACCTTTTGGATCCCAAATATCATGGGGGTCTACATGGGGGGGTCATGTTGGTAGGGAGGTCACTAAGGACTTGTAAGGGGAGCTGTTAGGATAATTTTCTTATTGATGGCCTCTGTCCATAAGGGACATGGCGGCCAGACTGGAAGTAAATTTACAATTTTCCATCTAATTGTCAAGGTTTCATTTTTATAAGGTCAGGGATGCACTCTGTTTTATGTGGATGGGGAGCCTATTCCATAGAGTGGGGATCCTTTGGGACACATCTGTCTCTCCAGCATGTTCTGTTTATGTCACAAGTAAAGTTCAGATCCCCGAATCTAGTGCTTCTGCTGCTGTTTCTTTTGCACATGTGTGACAGATCCGAAGCCCTGCAAGTCAGGCAAAAATTCCATCTCATCAACTTGTAGGAGACTGAATACCGAGACAAAGCCTTTAGGAGGTCTGTGTAGGACAGGGTATTCATGCCCTGTATTCTCCTGGTGAGAAAGGTTTGTGGGTGTTCCAAGTATTGCAGGTGCCTGGTTAGATACATGCCAAAGGGGGCACTATATTCAACGATAGGCCTGATAAGGGCCAAGAAGAGTGATACTGTAACTTCCTAGGACCTGGATGCCATACCCTTACCTGTAAGTTGGGCAACTACATGTTGGTCAAAGGCCAGATTGCTGTCTACATGTGTTCCCAGATGTCTTACTACTGAGTTGACCATTAGGGGTGTTTTATTGATGGCGAAATTAACTTGGGTTGACAGTTTCTAAAAAGGCATTGTAGTGCATTTTTTAGCATTGAGTTTTAGGCAATGGCTTTGGTACAAGTCATTTGTCTGTGTTAAACCCTCTTGCAAAATGTTGGTGTTAAGGAAGAATCTATAAAAGTTCACAATTTGCAGTCATCTGCGAACATGGAAAGCCAGAGCCCTTGAATGTTAGCCTTGACTTCCAAGAAGTAGATTCAGAATAGAAATGGGTCCAACACAAAGCCCTGGGGTACTTTGCTGGTGACCTGTCTCTTGGTGGAGGTGGTCTTACCAATCCTGACTTCCTGGGTCCAGTCTGTTAGCCAGCTAGAAGTCCAGCATGTTATGTAAGGGTTTATGGCAAGCTGAGAGAACTTGTCAACAATGCCTGAGTGGGGTATTGTACTGAATGCCTTGAATAGCTCAAGATACACAGTATGCACTGTTTTACCCTCATCCATTCCCTTAGTGTCATTCTCAAAGAAGTCAACCAGGTTAAGTAGGCATGACCTTCTATTAACGAAGCTAAACTGGAATAGGTCAAGTGTCTGTAGGTTTCTAATTTCCTTGTTTATCATTTTTGTGAAAATTCATTCCATGGCTTTGCATATTACGCTTGTTAGACTGATGGGTCTGTAGTTCTCTGGGTCGGTTGATGGTCTGCCATTGTGCAGGGGAATGACTGTTGTGGTTCTTCATTCACTTAGAACATAGCCTATTTCAGGGCTACAGCTGAAGAGTGTCTCAAGTGGTCCTGATAGGTCATGTTTTAGAGTTTTCTGAGGGCAACTGGGAATGTTCTTGGCTTTAGCAAGTTCCTGCTAATAATTGGGGGTAGCATGTTGGAGGGAATTTGACTTGGTGGAGTGGGGGGAGGAGTAGATGTTAAAGTTTCAGTTGAATTTATCAGCCAGTACATTTGCTATGTCACCCTTATTGATGTAAGTGTCAGTGTCAATTCAGCACAGTGCTGTGTGTTATCTTTAAGGTTTTGGACATAGCTGAAGAAGGCTTTGTGAATGTCTTTATCCTGCAAGGCTATCCTGACATTGTAGTTGGCCTGGTTGGACTTAGACTTTTTTAGTTTGTTTTTTTCATTGTATAAGAGTGCACTTGTTTTTAAGGGAATTTGCTCTTCCTGATTTAGCCATGAGTTTTCTCCTTTTTTTATATGCTCTTTTTAGCTGAGGATTCCAGTTCCAACCCAGGTTAAAGTACTTACACAATATATACAGGCATATTTTGCAACGCATGTGTCCAATACAGAAAGGCATACCTAGGATGGTATTTACATAGGGTTAACACTTTCATTTGTGTCTAATAATAGTGCCTTTTCACTGTAGTATGTACACTATCTTATTATATTTCACTGTCCCTAAAATCATATATTGTAATTGTACGACTTCAACTTTTTATTGTATTAAATGAAACACTTCTCATGTTCACTTACCTTGTTTGAAAACTAAGCTGTGCTACACTAGTCTGACTCACATTTTCACTTTGAGAATCCAGCTGCTTAGTATCTACTCTTCTTCTTGATCTATCCAAGGGCTTCAATATTATTTCGCATAATCTTCTCCTGTCCAAACTCTCTAATCTCAATTTATCCATCTCTTCCATCAACTGGTTCTCCAGTTA
Organism: Protopterus annectens; assembly: GCF_019279795.1. Taxonomy (NCBI): domain Eukaryota; kingdom Metazoa; phylum Chordata; order Ceratodontiformes; family Protopteridae; genus Protopterus; species Protopterus annectens. Next base: position 924,075,936 of record NC_056739.1, read on the forward strand.
CCTTTCTGACAGGCAACAAGAAGTCAAATGAAAAAAAAACTGCACTTCCTCCTTCCTTAATACTCCTACCCCAGGGTTCTATATTAGGTCCCATACTGTTTAACATATTCATAGGTTCATAGGTGTTTACTAGGCTAATGACCCTGGCACCTTTATAAGCCTAGCCCAAGGATTACCCTGGCATTGTGCCACCTGACCTTAGTTCCCAGTATCACTGTCGAGTAGAGCCACTGGAGTGATCCCCAGGGTGAATTTGCTATTTCCCATCCACTCATCAAGATTTCCCTTGAAGAGGGCCAGTGAGGTGCTCTGCTTGACATGTATGGGAAGTCTGTTCATTAGCATGGGCAGTCTCTGGGTTATGAGCCTGTCCCTCCAGCATGTTCTGTTGACTGTGGTAATGAGGCTGAGGTCTCTGGAGCGTGTGGTGCAGAGGGAATGGGATTTCTTTAGATGTAGCGTTTCTAACAGAGCTGGGTAAGACATGGCTTTGTAAGTCAAGCAGAGATCACCTCTAAATAGGAAATATGAGACAGAGAATAGTTGAAGATTTTTTAGTCAGTCCATATAGGACAAATGTTTAAGGCCCAGGATCCTCTTTGTGAGGTACTTTTGCGGCCTCTCCAGTTGTTGCAGGTGTTTAGTGAGGTACATACCAAATGGGGCATTGTACTGAATGATTGGCCTAAATGAGGGAAGATTAGAGGGAGACAGTAGAGGTATGACTGCCGAATCGTACACAAATGCACTTTATAAGCACTTACACGAGTGCATGGATCATGCTATCCCTAATAGAACCAAGATGTTATCCTCCAAAAAAAGGAAGCCAATCTGGTGGTCCTCTGCCATTAACAAACTCTACAACAGAAGAAAGAAACTGTTGCAAAAAAGAGTAAAATCCCATGACTGGAGGAACACCCTGGTCAACCTCAGTAAGAAGCTGAGATCCCTCATAAAATCCTCCAAAGCTAGTTACGAAAACAAAATTGACACTGACTCTAAAGACAACCACAAAGCATTATATAGCTATGTCAAGAATCTAAATGGGAACACTCAGATCTGCTCTGAGTTACAGCATAATGGCACTAAATATACAGAACCAACTGATATTGCCAACATCCTAGCAGATAGGTTCAGTGCTAACTTTACCCCCCTTTCACCCCTAGAGGGCCTATCTCTATACCAGAAGAATGCAAAGTTCCTATAATCACGGCTACACAGGTAAAAAAAAACACTCTCCAAAGCCAAGAACACAGCATCCATGGGACCTGCCAATATCCCAGGCTGCTTTCTACATGAACTACAGAATGAACTGGCACCCTACCTAAGCACCATGTTCAATCATAGCCTCACCTCAGGCTTTGTGCCCACTGAATGGTGCACCGTGACAGTTATCCCACTCCACAAAGGGGGAGCCACGACGGACCCCGGGAACTACCGCCCCATTAGCCTGACGAGCCTGGTCTGCAAGGCCATGGAACGTATCATCATGGAACTCATAAACAAAGACATTGGTAATCTCCAAACTCTGGACCCTACTCAGTTTGGATTTGTAAAAGGGAAATCATTTCTCCTAAACCTGATTGACTTCTTTGAAGCAGTCACCAAAGCCATAGATGAGGGTAAAATGGTTCACACAGCTTATCTAGATCTCACCAAGGCTTTCAACACCATCCCCCACTCTGGAATTATAGATAAGCTCACTAAACTAGGTATAAATCCCTATGTCACAAGATGGGTTGCCAACTGGCTCATGGACAGAACCCACACTGTGAAAGTAGCGGATTCCAAATCCGACATCAGACCAGTGACAAGTGGAGTACCACAGGGTTCAGTCCTGGGTCCTCTCCTGTTTGGTATCTACTTCTCTGAAGTGCAGCCAATACAGAAGGTCTTTGGCTAACAAAGTTTGCAGATGACTGCAAACTAGAAGCCATAATCGAAACTCCTAACGATGTGGACAAACTACAAAAGGGCCTCACTGAGACAGATACCTGGTGTCAAAGCCATGGCCTGAAGCTCAATGCCAAAAAGTGTATTGTCATCCCCTTTGGTAAAACTGTCTACCTATGAACTACCACATAGCTGGTAGTCTACTTAATGCCGAAAATGTGATGAGACCTTGGGACACAGGTGGACAGTAGTCTCTCCTTTGATAATCACATCGCCACAGTGGTCAGGAAATCCTTCTATGTGGCTCATCTCATCACAAAAGGATTCTCATCCAGAAAAAAAGAGGTCATTCTTCCCCTCTACTCATCACTCATTAGACCCATTATAGAGTACAACGCCCCTTTTGGTATGTACCTCACAAGACATCTACAACAACTGGAAAGACCACAGAAATACCTCACAAAGACGATTACTGGCCTCAAACAGATGCCCTATGCAGACCGTCTCAAAAAGCTACAGCTTTACTCCATTGCATATCGCCTACTCAGGGGCGATCTCTGCCTAACATACAAAGCTATGTCAAACACAGAGCTGTTGGACATGCTCCACTTAAAGAAATCCCAATCCCTCTGAGTTACACGCTCTAGGGACCTTAACCTTGTCACCACAATAAAAAGAACATGCTGGAGGGATAGATTCCTGTCCCAGAGACTTCCCCTACTCTGGAACAGACTATCTATCTATGTCAAACAGAGCTCCTCATTAGCACTCTTCAAGAAAAATCTTGATGATTGGATGGGAAATGGGGAAATTCACCCCGGGGATCACTTCTGTGGCTCTGCTTGACAGGGGCACAGGAAAATAATTTTCTTGGGTGGCGAAAGCCAGGGTACATTTTTTGGCTAGGCTTGTATGGGCCCTAGGGCCGATAGCCTAGTACCTACCTATGAACCCATGAACAATGATCTCTTTCTTCCTGGATGCAAAACCCTTAGTAATGAGATGTGTCACACAGAAGGACTTTCTGACCACAGTGGCAATGTGGTAGTCAAAAGAGAGGTTGCTATCAACCTGTGTTCCCAGATCTCTTATTGGACTACCATCGATGTGGTAATTCATGGGAACTGGGTTTTTCCCAAAGGGGATGACGACACATTTTTTGGCATTGAGCTTAAGGCCGTGGTTCTGACACCAGTCATTGGTCTCAGTGAGGCCTTTCTGTAGGATGTCAGCATCACTCGGGGAGTTAATAACAGCTCCCAACTTGCAATCATCTGCAAACTTTGTCAGCCAGAGTCCCTTCATGTTGGCCTGGACTTCAGAGAAGTAGATACAAAACAGGAGAGGATCCAGGACCAAACCCTATGGGACTCCACTCGTGACTGGTCAACAGTTTGACTTGGAGTCAGCTACTTTCACACAGGTTCTAACTATGAGCCAGTTTGCAACCCACCTAGTGATATAAGGGTTGATGCCTAACTTAGTGAGTTTTTCTATGATTTTTGAGTGGGGAATGGTATCAAAGGCCTTGGCCAGATCAAGGTAGGCTGTATGAATCACCTTTCCTTCATCCACAGCTCTGGTGACTGACTCAAAGAAATCGGCCAAGTTGAGCAGGCATGATCTACCCGTTACAAAACCAAACTGTGTGGGATCCAGAGTTTGGAGATTCCCTATATCCTTGTTTATTAGGTCCATGATGATGCATTCCATAGCTTTGCATATCAGACTCATCAGGCTAATGGGGCAATAGTTCCCAGTGTCTGTAGTCGCTCCTCCTTTGTGGATAGGGATGACTGTAGCAGTGCACCATTTGGTAGGGACCAAGCCTAAGGTGAGGCTGTGATTGAAGAGGGCACACAGGTGAGGTGCCAGTTCATTGTTTAGTTCATGTAGAACACAGCCATAAATGATTTCCACCACAACATCCTTGATGCTAAACTTATCCAATATGCAGATGACTCTACGATCATGTGCTTTGCCCCTTCCATCTCTACTCTCATGAAATTAATTCAAGACAACTTCTCTTCTACCGAGCGCTGGATGTTAGATAACCACTTAGCACTCAACTCTTCAAAAATAAAAATCATGATATTTACTCCTTCAAAAAATACCATTATAGACAAAAACTCTTTCTCCATAACAGCCCAAACAATACCCCCATTGAAGTAGTCACCCATACAAAGCTCCTAGGAGTCCTTATTGACAAACAGTTAAAATTTGATGTTCACCTATAAGCTAATATAAAGAAAACCCACCAAAAATTTGGTATGCTCTACCACTACTACCTTACTCCCTCTACTAAGTATGTTTCGTCTACCACCTACCTCATTCCTTCCCTCTTGTATGGTGCCCCACTTCTTACTAACCTTCAATCTTCTCTGAAGACAAAACTTATCTTCTTGCTACAACAAAGTCTCCAAGTTTGCTACAGGGTGTAAATCCTCCTCCCACCACTGCAGTGCCCTTCACAAACTAAATTGGCTAGAACTGCCCAACTATCTTTCCTATATACAACTAACTTATGCTCATAAACTCATCTTCCCACCCTTTCTCTGCCCTTCCCCCGCCTCCTCTCTCAAAATGCATCTGCCTGATAGACTTCTTAGATCCACTAACCAGAACCTGCTTGAACTGTACAAACCTGCTCGCTCTCCAGGCAAACATCTCCTATCCTTTTCTCTAGCATGCTTTTGGTACTCCCTGCCACTACTTATTTGTACCACCCATAACCACTCCACCTTTAAGACCTTGCAACGCTCCCACCTCCCATCCCTCTGGGAATGTTCCCACCACACATGAACCCCTTCTACGTCACCTTCCTTTCATATTCCCTCACTTTCTCTTCTCAGTCATCACACTGATCGCCACTACTTCTTATCCACCTTTCTCTTCACTTATTACTTATTCCCCACTTTCTTTGCTAACATCAAGACATGAAACCTCTTAGTCCCCTGTTTAACTATAAACTTGTTAATATGCCATGTGAGGCTCTTTGCCACCACAGTTATATTTCCTATGGTTAACTATTCTATTTGTGGATACTCACTAATGATTTTCATGTTTCTGAATTCCATTGCTAACTGTAATCTTTATACTATGTAATATCTGTTATTATCTGTATTATTTCATGTGAATGTATTGCTTCAATTTGTATACTGTTTTTAAGGAGCTTTTCTCTCCAGGTCTCCATTGAAAATGGGCTCTTCTCGGCACAGTGGACTATCTCGGTAAACAAACTGTAAATAAATAAAAATATATATATATTTTTTATTCTTTCTTATCTCAAAGTGTTCTTTATTCCTTCTTATCCCAAAGTGTTATCACTGTCACTTGTGTATTTGTACATATCTCGATCCACTACATAACCTACTATATATAACTATCACTAAATGTAACCACTGTGAATTGTGTATGACAACAATTTTATAATATAGGTTCATAGGTGTGTACTAGGCTAATGGCCCTGGGGCCTTTACAAGCCTCGCCCAAGGATTACCCTGGCATTGAGCCACCCGACCTTAGTTCCCAGTGCCTCTGTCAAGTAGAGCCACTGGAATGATTCCCAGGGTGAATTTTCTATTTCCCATCCACTCATCAGGATTTCTCTTGAAGAGAGCCAGTAAGGTGCTCTGCTTGACATGTATGGGAAGTCTATTCCATAACATGGGCAGTCCCTGGGTTATGAACCTGTCCCTCCAGCATGTTCTGGTGATTGTGGTAATGAAGTTGAGGTCTGTGGAGTGTGTGGTGCAGAGGGATTGGGATTTCTTTAGATGTAACATTTCTAACAGAGCTGGGTCAGACATGGCTTTGTAAGTCAAGCAGAGATTGCCTCTAAGTAGGTGATAGGAGACGGAGAATAATTTTTTTTTTAGTCTGTCCATATAGGACAAATGTTTAAGGCCTAGGGTCCTCTTTGTGAGGTACTTTTGCGGCCTCTTCAGTTGTTGTAGGTGTTTAGTGAGATACATGTCAAATTCTTTTTACTTAATGATTGCCTTATTGAGGGAAGAGTAGAGGGAGACAATGACTTCTTTCTTCCTGGATGCAAAATCCTTGGTAATGAGATGTGCCACATAGAAGGACTTTCTGACCACAGTGGCAATGTGGTGGTCAAAAGAGAGGTTGCTGTCTACCTGTGTTCCCAGATCTCTTATAAACGTTCTGTTGTACACCTACTGTGATATATTCTTCCTGTTTTATAATCTTGTACTGTAAAAAATGGAGCTTTTCTCCCTGGGCCTCTGCTGAAAATGGGCAGCCTACCCAGTCAGGCAAGTGTAAAATAAAATAAATAAATAAAAATTCCAGCAATAGATTTTTTTAGTGTTTGTTATGGGTTTACTTCGGGTAGGTATGGCAATCTCTATGCAGCCATTCATGTGTTTGTATAAGGACTCTGTGAATAATTTTGAATAGGTAGCTGTGATCTCAGTGTTCGGGGAAGCCTTAAATTTTGAAAAACGTGTCCCTTAATAGGATGTAGTTTGCCTTAGAATCATTCCTAACTCTTACTGGTTTAGCTGGATTTCCAGGTTAATTTTTACTTCAAAGGAGACAGCTTTGTGATCCAACCTCATTAGTAAGGATTTGACACAGAGGGGGAGGGGGGCAATGCTCTCTCATGTTGGTGAGTGCCATATCCAGTATGTTTGATCCTCTGGTTGGAGTATCGACTGTCTGTTCACGGTGTTTGTTAATAAAGTCCAGGAAGCGTTGTTCCTGTGAGCTTGAATTATAAGTTTCCCAGTCTATAGAGGGGTAGTTAGTCACCTAAGAGCTGGGTGTTTAGTTGGATGGTAAGCACTTCTAGTAAGTTTAGGTAAGAGTTGTGAGGCTCTGGGGCATAGATGATGACCTGTAGCTAAACATGATATTATATGGGAACTTATCTATGGTGACTTGCATGTAGATGAGCTCCATGGTATCATCCTGCTTAACAAAACTGGAGGTATGTTTGTTGCTAACGTATATCAAAACACATCCACCTTTGACCCCAGTCTGTGCTGCTGTTGGTCTAAATGTATGGAAGGCACTGTAGCCCTGCACTTCAAGAGTACTTTATACAGCCTTAAAACAAATCTCAGTCACTGTACAGCTGTCTACATTCTCCAGAGTGAGAAGGGCTTGAAGGTTGTGGAGTTTTTTATTTAGGCTCCTACCACTGAGCAGTAACACCTTAAGGATGCTTAGAGACATTTCCATTATGTTGGTATCTTTTGGCATTGCCTAAAAAAGGCTGTAAGGTAGTGGATAAAGTTTTATCCAATATCCAAAAGCAGGGGAGCAGGTGCAGCCCATCCTTGACAAAGCAAATTTTTCTGTTGATGCTGTTCTCCCATGCTGACAAATATTGGATATCCCTGGACTGACACCAGAAACTAAGCCAATTATTTAAAATCAATCATTTTATATTCATACTGTGGCATTATTCTTGGTAAAGGTTGAATGCTGCTCAAAGCAAGGCTCATACCTATCTGTGAAGCACATTCCGAGAGAGCCATTATGCCTCTTTTCATATAGTTGAGAGAGGTGCATCTCAGGTCATTTACACCACATGGATTATGACACAATCATGTTCGTAACTGGGGTGTGGTGATTTGTTTGTGCATAACATTGTGGATCCTGGCTCCAGATAGGCAACTAACCATTATCTTCTCCTTGTCTACCTTGGTGAGTGTGGTATCTGTGTGTTGCGCAATGGAGTGCCCAATGGAAAAAGGTTTTAGTTAAAGTATATGCTTGCTTTGTGGGCTTTGCTGTCTGGGGAACACTGGGTATAGGCCAACGTGATATGTTTAGTAATACTTTTGGTGTGTGTGTGTGTTTTAGTGATTCCTGAGGAGCAGTGTTACTATTAGGTGGCTTTGGAGGTATTTTAGTTTTGGGAAGGTTTCTTTTAAGGGCCTCCGCATAAGACAATCTGTGTGTGGGTTGTGCGTGTGAGGGATGTAGTGGGAGTATTCCTTACAACCTTGTTTGTATGGGAGATTTTGCCTCCAAGGAAGTTATGCACCTACATTCAAAATAAATTGAGTGATTTACAAACTAAAAACCTCCTCACCGCACACAACATGGTTTCATATCAGGGCATAGAACTATCACATCCCTCTTAGACTTCACCAACACTATTAACCTAACTAGAGACAAAGGCCACCTGGTTCTGCCATGTTTCTGCATCTGTACAAGGCTTTTGATACAAGTTCCCATATCTTTCTTCTAAAACAAATCTTTTCTTGGCTTATCAAACACTTCCCCTAACTGGTTCTCCAGCTACCTTACCTACGGACTCCAAATTGTTAAATGGATTAAATCTTGCTCATCCTTCAGACCCATCAAAAGAGGTGTTCCCCAAGGTTCAATACTGGGGCCACTGCTTTTCATCATATTTACCAACAACCTACACTCTGCCAAATGTCAAACATTTCTCATACAATATGCTGATGACTCTACATTAATCTGTTTTGCTATTAAAGTAATTGCAACACCTTACCCAAGAGTCATTTTCATCAGCTGAAAGCTGGCTCAATAACTAAAAACAAAGCTGATGTTATTCTTCGCAAAAGCCCTTACACACCTTGAGTAAAATTTCTCAGTAACACTGTCTGATCACACCCCTATAGAAGTCATCCCTCATACCAAGCTGCTAGGCATGGCAATCTTAAATTTGACTTACATGTGCACTAGGTTATCAGAAAATAACACCAAAAATTAGGGACAATATACAGAACAAAAAAAAAAAAAAAAAAAACTGGGTCTATATCAAAATATCAAATGGGCAGATTATTGAAACCAATGTGGTCGAGACCATATGACTAACAATTCAGACTGTCGAAAAAATTCAAACCCAAACAACTCCTGCATGCAACAGAAAAAATGCTTTTCCAGGGGAGCAAGTCCCCCCTGTACCTCCACATCTCCTGCTAATTATATATACCAACTCCAAGATCATGCTACAATGGGGAAAAGGGCAGATTTCTTGATCTGTACTGTATAGCAGTCTTGGACAAAATGGTTTGGCAGACTGAATTGTTTCTCATATGGTCTTGACTGTATGGGTTTTGATGATCTGTCTTTTTGATGTTTTGATATAGACACCAACATACTACTTAACAGATTCATCCAGGAAAATCCTGGCCTCTGCCCTTCTACTCCTCACTTTACTCTCTGGTTCCCAAGTATTTCTTAACCTTCAAATTTTCATCCAGAATGAACTAAACCAGCACTACAACAAAACAGCAAAACTTGCCAGTAACTCATCAAACATAACCCATCACTGCTTAGCTCTAAAACAACTTGATTGGCTTGAATTACCCAAGCAACTCATTCACACTTGACTACTCCTAGTCCACAAATGAATATACAAACCAGAACAAGCAAAGCCTTGCTAGTTACAAATACCCCTGTTAGGCCACTTCAATCTGGAAACAAAATGCTCTTCACTACCTACAAACCACACCTGTTAGCAGGAACCTCTCTCTATTCCAGCTATGTATCCCACTTTGTTCCCTTATCCCTTAAGTATAATAGCAACTTTTCCAATTTTAAGACCAGTCTTAAAAAACATCTATCAGATGCATGGGACTGTACATGTACAATCCTCAGTACATGTGCCTGACCACCTATTTATGATAACTATGCCTTTCTCACTCTGAATTCACTAATCCCTCCATATCTTGGCAGGTAGTAAAGCCCTAACTTCAAAAGAAGCCCTGACTTTAATGATACTCTAGTACTAATGTATGCTCTTCAGCCACTTCCACCGACATTTACTACTATTTATTTCCTTTGTAGTGTCCTTCCATAACATTCCCATCTCTCTAGTAATAATCCGCTCTCTCTCCATGTCCTTAATTTTTCCAACTGTTCATTACTCCTCATCTCATTCTGTTTTGGCAGCAGAATACTGTATTTCTGACTTCCATATATTAGAAATGCAGTCAATATTTTGAATAACTATGTATTAGTTTACTGGATATAGGCTATCCAGTTCTGTAGTGTATTCTTGATCACAGTTTATCCTACTAACATTTTCTGTAAATGTATTTCAATCTGTCTGTTTTGATTTGTTCTGAGGATTTTCTTCACTTGCGTATAATAACAACATTATAAAGTATCCACTAAGTGATGTGTGGTTTTGTGGAGCCTTTCTCCCCAACTAATTGTAAAATATTTAATTTGTTGTGAGGCTTTTCTCCCTTAGTATGTAGTTACTCATCAACTACAGTTTAAATGTTTTTGAATTTGTTGTGGAACTTTTCTCTCTGGGCTTCTGCTGAAAATGGGCCAACTTGGCTCAGTCGGACTTTCCCATTTATAAATGGATGGATGGATGGATACATAAATAAATAAAACATCTCTCATAGATGGTATCATTTACTTTAATGATTAACTGGTTGTCTGAGAAAATGAGAGAATTAATGCATTGCCTTAAGATATCCAAATCTACCAAGCTGGCCACATAGACATTTAGAAATTGCATATCCATATTGTCCAGTCCTGTAACAGGGTGGGCTGTTTATGATTAAGGATGAGGTTTTAACAGGCAAGGGTGCCCACAGGCAGGTGCAATGGGGTGCAATTGCATCCCCCTGGAACTGGCTGGCAGGGAGATTAATTTTATTTTAATTAACAAAAAAAAATGTTGCTCTTTTTTTTTTTAAGGGCATTCTTCTTTAAGAATGCCCTTTGCATCCAGTCGCACAGATGCAACAGGTGTTTGCAACCTGTTTTTGTCTTCTGTGCCTATGCAACCAATGGTTTATGTCTTCATCTTCTCGTCCACATGGAATTTAAATTCCAGAAGATGTTTGGACTGAGAACCAATGTACAAGTGAGAGGTAGGTGTGTGCGTGTGTCTGTATGTGTAAGAGGGAAGTAAGGGGGGTACTTGTGTATTAAAGCAACCAAGAGGCAAATCGGAAAGAGCAAGCTTGTACTGGGTCATTTTCCATGAGTTCCTGGAGAACTGCAAAACTATTTGAAAGTTTCAGAGCTGTAGTTTACTATTGCACTTGTTTTGCTGTTTATTTAGGCATTCCTTCATTTTCCAACTACACACACACACACTTACTTGTGAAGGCAGATTGTTTATTCTACTGTTCATGTTAATTTATTTTATTTATTTATTTTATATTTGATTACTGGGTTGGTCTGACTGGTCCATCAGGTGTCTGTTTTCAGCAAAGACCTGGGAAGAAAGGCTCTATATACATGACAGTCATAAAAAATACAAAACCTCCACATATATGATAAAAATAAAAAACTCAGAGATGAGTACAAATTAATAAAGCAAGCATAGTATGTTGAGAAGTTACTGCAGTATACAATATATAGAGTGGACAGTAGTAAAACAGAAAATATAATGCATTTGAGTAAGAAAGTGCAGTAATAATATGTACAGTTATATACATTTTAAAATATAATTTATTATAGTAGTTTTTTTCTAGGTGTTTGAACTTTGAGTAGTGCCAGAGGAAGATTTACCGTAATGGTGGTAGTAGGGCTAGCCATGGTCGGTACAGGTACATTGCTAGATGAGACCTAGGTGGTTAATTAAAGATGAGACTGCTGTTTTGCAATCTGAAATCTGGTGGAAGAGAATTCCAGATTTTAGCAACGGTGTAGGAGTAGAGGGATTCACCAGCACTGTGTCTACAGTTAGCTATTTCAAGAAGGGCTTTGTTTGTGGCTCTTAGTTGGTAAGCAGAATTGTAAAAGCTGAGTAAGCCTGAGAGATCAGGAATCTTGTTTTGGTGGTACAGCAAGTAATGAGCCATGGCGAGCTGGTCATAGGTTAGTAAGTTGGGGAGTTCTAGCCATCTAGTTGTTTTAATGAGTGACAGTGGTGGCAGCGGAAATTAGAATTGGTTGCGAGTCTAGCTATTTTATTATAGGACATGGACAATTTGTGTAGGTCTGTCTTGTTGAGATTTGTTAATACTGGGGATGCATAAAGCAATGTAGAGAGAAGGTGAGTTTTGGATGTAGTGATTTTGGCATTTTTGGTTGGATAGTTTTTGCAGCGGTATAGGATTTCAAGTTTTTTATGGACTTTGGATATGGTTTGTGCTGTATATCAAACTTTAGGTTTTTGGTCAAGTATTACACCAAGAAGTTTAACTTGTGATACTGGGGAGATTTTGGTGGTGTTGTCAGAACTGAGAGAGAAAAGAGAAGAAGAGGCAGTAGTTTTGGTAGGGTGGAAAAGGATAAGTTGAGTCTTTGTGCGGTTAAGTACTGGTACTTGCGTATTAACGCAACCAGGAGCCAAATCTTCATGTGTCAACTATGCTCACAGTATCGTAGAAAAAAAGTATAGTGCAACATGTATATTAAATTCAATGAACATACATTTAATATTTATACATATGTACATTGTGTAAGACATTCATATTCATGGAACTGGTGTGTATAAGCAAGAGTAAGGTGGAGATTAAGAATTTATAATATAGATTTGTGAACCCCGTTGTAAAAAAATGTACATTATTGTAGTATTTTCCTTGCTTGTTTCATGATAAATACTCAAAAACGGATGTGTATGAAACTGTATGTAGTCTTTCCTTTCTACATTACAGTTTACAGGAAAATGCAAGGAACTTAAAATTTATCCGAAAAATGTGAAATGCTGTATACTGATATACTCACATTTCAGAACTGTATGGGAAACGTTTAGTGGTCATGTGACGAGAAAGCTTTACTGCTGATCAGTAATGTTTTGTCCGCTAAAGGGGAATTAGCTGCCAACTCTACTATTAGTTGTCAACAGGTTATCAGTATTTCGTATCCTTTAACTAGTAGATGATTGCAGTACAATGTTTACTCTTTTCTCTATGTGAGAAATTAATACTACCAGGCAAATGTCTTGCACCTTATATTTTTATTATACTCTGACATATGTCATTACCTGTCAGACTGTGTCTTTGCTATAAATACGCTGTTTTTTTTTCCTCTGAAATGCTAGATTATACTCATATTATGTGAAATTTTGCTTGTCTGAATATACGAAGCCTTCCTTGTGATATTATACTCTGACATATAGGTCATTTCTCCTGTTGAACTGTGTCTTTACTATAATTATACTGTTTCTTTTTTCATCTGATATGCTAGATTGTACTCTTATATTATGTAAATCTCATATGTCTGAATATATGGAGCTTTTCTCTCCAGGCCTCCACTGAAAATGGGCATATACCCAGTCGGACTTTCCCGGTCAACAAATGTAAAATAAATAAAATAAAAATTTTGCTCTCTAGCCATTTCCACAATGTTTTGAGTACAAAACGTATTGCATGAATTACTAATGAAGGGTATTATCTTCTCATCCAGTGCACACATATGATACTTGCTGTTCCATCATTTAGCAGTAGGATCCTAATGTTCTGACATAACAATTGGGGGTTGTGATCATCAAATAGTCTGTCACTTCTTCTTGTAGATATTCACCCAACATAAAATTGCAGCTGTTCTTTCTGATTTACCAACATATTCTCAATCAGTTGTGTCATAATATCTAACACTCAAAATATGTAAGACTCAAAGTAGCTAACCCCCAAATATCTAAATCTATAGTATCAAAAATAAAACCTATTTTACACAGCCCTCCTCACTCTGTATAACTTACATGTACCGGCTCTGGGATTACACAACAGTGGTGAAGGAGAAAATTATAAATTTTTGATGGTTTTAAATATTTTATGCCAGCAGCAACATTTAGATATTCTGACTTTTAGATCAAGTGAATGTAACCCCACCAACCCAAACTGATTGATTTTTATTTGCTCCAGCTAGAACGCTTGAGTATGTTGTTTGTTCCTGTTTCATTGCTTGCTGCAAATTGCAGTGATATGCATCATGGCATCACAGGGAAACAGCAAGTGATGTTTTAACTTTTTTTTTAATTAAAGTTCTTTTTGAAAGTTGCTGTTACCTTAGACCAAAAATAAAAAAAAGATGAGATGGAGAAGCTTTCCACATCGGGGGTGCAGGTAGGCTTAACTCCTTTGTAAAAATATTTATATTGTTATATCTGGGTTATGTGTTTGCACAAAATCATTGTATTTTTGTGCTCATAGGCACATGAATGTATTTAAGGAAACCATTACCTGGTCCTGTGCATGAGTAAATGCTTTTCACAGAGTTGGGATTTGAGGAGGCCTATTCTGTTCTGCTGGAATATCACCTACACTAATTATTTGCAGACAGTATTTTATTCACATCTTCTGTCTGAACTGGAAGAAGGTTCACCTTTGTTTGTGGATCACCTCCAGTCACACTGACCCAATTGTACTGCTGATAAACATGGTATTAGGATACTTACAATTATCACATCTGTTCTACAATATTCCTCAATAAATGTCCACCAGCAATAATATCCTGTTTCTTTTTTGATTTGTAAACGGTAATATAAACAGAAGTTACCCATAACATTTTATTTGTTTTTATATTTAATTTTCCCTACTGAGGCAAAGGAACATTTACCCAGGTAATATTCACAGCAGAAACCCTGGGGTCAGTTTAAACTAGCCAGTTAACCTAAGCAGTGTGATTTTGTCAGTAAGCCTGAATATATACAGCGGACCAAATGTGGAAATGGGAGCAACATGTAACCCTCACTCTGACTGAGTCTGGATATTAGGATTGAACTTTGGACCATGGTAGTGAGAGGTAGATGCTTTAACCAGTGTACCACATTGCCACTTGCTGTCTTATTGTGGAAGCTTTAAGGCAGATAGATTTTAGAACTAAATCATATGCTTGACTAAGTGAAAAGAAAGAGCCTTCTTTTGGTTCTGGTTGCAGCCATTTAGGCTCAGATGATTGCAAAGGTACAGTTTCTAACATATGGGCTGTTTGTCTTATGTTCCATACTGACAGATAATTACTATAAAGACTTTTGGCTTTTCCCGGTTAGGGGTCTCCACAGCGGAACTCTGGTCCGCTTATGATTGGCAGTGGATTTTTACGGTGCCGAGTTGTCAGCCCGACACCCAACCTTCAAAGAAGGCGTGCCCATTCATGCTCACACCTACCTGCATGTCTTTAACATCACTCGACCGTGGGGAGGACATGCAAACTCCACGCAGAAGGCGCTCGGGCCAAGAATCGAACAGGAGGACCTCTTGCTGTGAGGCGACAACACTAACCGCTGCACCACTGTGGCTGTTTGACAGATAATTACTCTGATTGTTTTAAATACTGCACATAACTTTGCATCATGTTGGGTCACTGTCCTTCTAGTATACTGTCTAGAATCATTCCAAGAGACACTTAAGATGAATGACTGATTTTAGTATAGAGTATATACGTTGACAAAGCATGTTATTATCTTAACAACTGCAGAACTTTGGCTTAGTAATCTTTTTCTCTAGTGAAACAGCTCTTGCCCAAATTGATGGGTTTGTGGTAGTTTCTTATTTCAGTTTGTGGTCATACTCCTGGAAGTAGGATAACCTGCACTTCCCACACACCTGTGTTACAGTCACCTGGAATACACCTTCACAAAACATTAAGATCGGAACTATTTATTACTATCAGAAGTATTAATAACAGAAGACAGGGGCTAGCCTTGTCAGTCTACATTTGATTTGCTGAATATGTTTTGAAAAACACCAGTTATACAGGAACCTCTAAAGGTGTAACTAGAAAAATACTTCAAACGAACCAATGACAATGACTTACAATAAGCAGTTCTTGGTGGGATCTGTTTCGCTTGGCCATGTTAACGCATCAGTTTCATTTTCAATCCCTTGTCATTGGCGGCTGGGCATTTTGGCATCCAATTTCACTTTAAATGATTCTGTGGCTAAAAAAAAAAAAAACATCACTGGTAGCATCAGATTCTGCATGGATACAGTAATCAAAAAATCCCTTGCAGGGTACTAAGGTGACGAAGAGCCCCCATTTAATGTTTTAAAAAGTAGTCGGTGAGAAAAAGGTAATAGAAATCTTATCCCAGATCAAATTTCAAGGGTGTGTGTCTGAATTAGGGAAAGATATTGTCTTGTGGTCTGTTTATATGGTAGGTATAAAATAGCATGATCGGGTAACATGTTCAGCTGTTGACATTTGATCAGCTATATTGTAAATAAGACACTTGAGCATTTTTAATGGTCTCCATTCTAATGTACCATTACTTCACTCTTGGCAGATGTCAAAGCCAGTACTGTAACTTAACTGTAAATACTTCAAAACCTGCTCAGATGTCCCATATTATTTAATAGAATTCTTTGTTTTGTTTACTCTAATTTAATGGCATGCTGTTCATAGTGTCACATGGCATTCACCTGTCCTATATCCTCGTTGGAGGGTTTGCTATCTTATATGGAACCAAATAGTTCAAACATTTTAATGTTCATTTGTTCTGTCCTTTGTTACAGGGAGAAAGGAAACCGACTTGTATAAAGCATGAATTCCCTTATCTTTTAATTTTTGCTCTAACTGAGCATGGTTTCTTTGCTTTTACTACTGCACATAGGGTCCAAAATTCATATATGTCCAGTAAACAAGCACTTGTTTGTATGTGCCATGTTAGATAACACAATTGTGCAAAAACAACTAGCAGCAGGCAAACATCCCAGCAGGGCTTACCGTAGCAAAAGGAGCAGCAGTCAATGTTTATTGTATTTTATTTTGTTTTTGTATACCAGGTTTGTCTATCTGGGTTTAGTAAAAAAAAAAAAAAAAAAAAGTGGCCCACTTTTAAACAGCCGTTGAGTAACTGCATCAACAGACATTAAGTAATATATATTTCACAATTACATATACATTTGCTAATTAGATTTCATTCATATGAAATAAAGGTGACTGTTATGGTTCATTTAGTAGATAATGAACTTTGAGCATTTGAAGAGGTGTATTAGTGGGTTTGTCAAACAGGTAATAGATCTTGTAATTAATGCTTAGAAATTCAAATTAAATGAGGGGAAGGAACTTGGTAGGACAGCAAATGTTAACATTGCAGTTAACAGCAGGGGTATTAAGCAAGTTCTGCACTTTAGTGAGACAATTGTGCTGATTAATCCCTGGCTAGTAAAGTCGCCTGGTCTAGGGCTTGGAGTAAGCAACTCATTGGTTCTTTTGAGATTTTTTAAAAGTTGTTTTAGGTTTTAACCTTCTGGTATTTAACCCCCACCCTTGAGTAGGTTTCTGCTTGTTTTCCCATCCTGCAGCACCTTGGACTGCTGCACAATTGTGTGCCATGGCCGGACAGATAATTTTGACATTTTTTCCCTTAGATACAGCTGTATCCCAACAGTGTAATTCATAGGTTCATAGGTGTGTACTAGACTAATGGCCCTGGAGCCTTTACATGCCTAGCCCATAGGATTACCCTGGCATCATGCCACCCGACCTTAGTTCCCAGTGCCTGTGTCGAGTAGAGCCACAGGAGTGATCCCCAGGGTGAATTTTCTATTTCCCATCCACTCATCAAGATTTCTCTTGAAGATTGCCGGTGAGGGGCTCTGTTTGACATGTATGGGAAGTCTGTTCCATAGCATGGGCAGTCTCTTGGTTATGAACCTATCCCTCCAGCTTGTTCTGTTGATGGTAATAGGGTTGAGTACTCTGGAGCGTGTGGTGCGGAGGGATTGGGATTTCTTCAGATGTATAATTTCTAACAGAGCTGGGTCAGACATGGCTCTAAGTCAAGCAGAGATCGCCTCTAAGTAGGCGATATGAGACAGAGAATAGTTGGAGTTTTTTGAGTCTGTCCATATAGGGCAAGTGTTTAAGGCCTAGAATCCTCTTTGTGATGTACTTTGCGGCCTCTCCAGTTGTTGTAGGTATCCAGTGAGGTACATGCCAAATGAGGCATTGTACCCGATGACTGGCCTAATGTGGGAAAAGTAGAGGGAGACAACAACCTCTTTCTTCCTCAATGCAAAACCCTAAGTAATGAAATGTGCCACATAGAAAGACTTTCTGACCACAGTGGCAATGTGGTGGCCAAAAGAGTTGTTGCTGTCAACCTGTGTGCCCAGATCTCTTATAACGCCTTCTATGTTCAGTGGACTACCATTGATGTGGTAATTCATGGGAACTGGGTTTTTCCCAAAGAGGATGACGACACATTTTTGGGCCTTGAGCTTAAGGCCATAGTTCTGACACCAGTCATTGTTCTCAGTGAGGCCTTTCTGTAGGATGTCAACATCACTTGGTGAGTTAATAGTAGCTCCTAACTTGCAATTGTCTACATACTTTGTCAGCCAGAGTGCCTTTGTGTTGGCCTGGACTTCAGAGAAGTAGATACGAAACAGGAGAGGACCCAGGACCAAACCCTGTGGGACTCCACTCGTGACTGGTCGGCAGTCTGACTTGGAGTCAGCTACTTTCACACTGTGGGTTTTATCTATGAGCCAGTTTGCAACCCACCTTATGATATATGGGTTGATGCCTAGCTTAGTGAGTTTTTCTATGATTCCTGAGTGGGGAATGGTATCAAAGGCTTAAGCCAGCTCAAGGTAGGCTGTATGAACCACCTTGCCTTCATCCACAGCTCTGGTGACTGACTCCGAGAAGTTGACCAGGTTGAGCAGGCATGATCTACCCTTCACAAAACCAAACTGTGTGGGATCCAGAGTTTGGAGATTCCCTATATCCTTTTTATTAGGTCCATGATGATGTGTTCCATAACTTTGCATAGCAGACTCATCAGGCTAATGGGGCAATAGTTCCCAGGGTCTGTAGTCACCCCTCCTTTGTGGAGAGGGATGACTGTAGCAGTACACTATTTGGTAGGAACAAAGCCTGAGATGAGGCTGTGATTGAACAGGGCACACAGTTGAGGTGCCAGTTCACACTGCAGTTCATATAGAACACAGCCAGGGATATTGTCAGGTCCAACAGAAGCTGTATTCTTGGCTGTGGACAGTGATGTTTTAACCTGTGCAGCAGTAATATTGGGTGCCTGGCAATCTACTGGTATTGTGATTGGTCCTTTGGTGGGGAAGAGAGTGGTAAAGTTGGCACTAAATCTGTCGACCAGTATATTGGCAATATCTGTTGGCTCCATATAGGAGGTACCATTGTGCAGTAGCTCAGAGCAAATCTGGGTATTGCCGTGGAGATTCTTTACATAACTATAGAAGGCCTTGTGGTTGTCTTTACTGTCTGCTGCAATTTTGTTTTCATAGCTACCTTTAGAGGATTTGATGAGGGATATCAACATTTTGTTGAGGCTGATAAGAGAGTTTTTCAAGTCTTGGGACTTCACCTTATTCCGCATCAGTTTCCTCCTTGTGTTGTAGAGTGTGTTTATGGCAGGGGGGCACCAGATTGGCTTCCTTTTTTTTTGAGGAGAGCATCTTGGTTCTATTTGGTATGGTGAGATCCATCCCTTTGTGTACGTGTTCGTACAGTGCATTGGTGTATGATTCTGCGGTCATGCAACTATTCTTCATTTGCATCGGCGCCGCGAAGTTAGCCACCATTGTTTTTAGGAGCCCAAAGCTTGCTTTGGAGAGTTTTATTGCGGTGGTTACCTTTGCGTGGTGGGTGTGAGGGTTGTGGATTTCCAAGGTGATGGTTTGTGGTCGGATCTAACCAGGGAGGAGTTAACTATTGGTGTACAGCAAAGGTCACCCATGTTAGTAATGACCAGGTCAAGGATGTTGCTACCTGTAGTGGGGGGAAGAACACGCTGGTCCAGGGCATTGGAATTAATGAATTCCAGGAAACGTTGGGCAAGTGTATTGGTACATGAGTAGTTTCTGTGAGTGTGTTAGGTTTGACCCTAATATTCTCCAGGGTGCTTAGGTACTTGGCATGTGAGTCTTGGGACATGGTTGGGGATCTATAGCAGGCTACGACCTGAATCACTGTCTTAACCAATGTTCACTGCACCTAAAGTATCTCTGATGCATTATGTTGGGCTACCAGTCTGGAGGTGTGCGCATCCTTTATGAATATGGAAACACCACTGCCTTTGAAGCTTCTGTCCAAGTTCTGGGGCTGAAAGGTGTGGAATGAGTTATAGCCTGGTAGTGCAGGGGTGCTTTCTGCTTCCTTGAACCAGGTTTCTGTTACAGCACAAATGTCAATGTTCTCCATTTTAAGGAGTGCTTTGTGTGAGTACATTATGAGATTTAGACTTCTAGCATTGAACAGCATGTCCCTCAGATTGCATTTGTTTGTAGCTGTTATGGTGGTAATTTGGTCTTTGGAACATCGCCTAAAAAAGGCACTGTAGGAGTGGCAGGAGCCTTGGCCAGTATCTGGAAGCCCAGGTGTGACAGATGCAGGCCATCTCTGGAAAAGCATCGAGGTCCATCAGTCATGTCATCCCAGGCAGACAGATCCTGCTACCCTTAGAATGACACCAGAAACTTAGCCAATTGTTGAAATCAGTCATTTTCTGCTTGTACTATGGTATCATTCTGGGTGATGGTAGGAGGCTGCTCAGGGCTAGGGTGATACCCACCTGGGGTACATAATCCAAAAGGTCATGTAGTCCAGGGAGATACATCTGAGGTCATTCACACCCTACTGAGTCACTTATAACTAGTGTGTTGGGCATGCTGTTTTGCCTTAGGGGCATTGGTTGAGTGGCACACTGTTTAGGAGAGTTATGTGTTTCATGATTAGTGTTGTGTTGTGGTGGTCAAGTGTGTTTCTGCCTTGGAGGTCTCTGCTGTTTTGGGTAGATATTTAATGAGAGGCTCCATAAAGATGGGTGTGTGGTTTGTGTTTTTATGTGAAGGCAGTGCTGGTGTGTGTTCTGGAGGGCTGTGTATTCCATGTGGTGTGGTGCAAGTGTACACCTTCTCCTCTTGACCAGCTATTCCGGTCTTGGCTGGAGAGTGCGTGGCTTCCAGTTTGGATATACAAGTGCATCTCTCGCAAGTCTGAGTGTTGGGCAGTAAGAAGAGAGGGTTGTCAGTGTACATGAGGCAATTGCTACATTGCCTCAGGATGCCCAAGTTCACCAGATTAATAGGAGAAAGCACAGGGAAATGATCTTTAGACATGCCTGGTGGGGTGGGAATTAATAATAATAAGTACTGGAGTTGTTTCCTTGTAGAACGTTTAGTGCTGGTAGCACTTTTTTGTGGTACAATAATTGCTGCAAGAAGTCTGGTAAAGTGCTAGACTAATAAGCTAGTAAAAGTGCAGAAGAGGAGAGAACTAGCAGATCTAAGGGAAAATTTGAAAAGCAGACTTGTTGGCACGGCCCAGAAGCTTACAAACAGTCCTGGATACAGCAAATCTGTATCTGGACTAGTCTAGTTACAGGAAAGGTGTGAAACAAGTGCAAATGTGGGCTTTTAAACCAGAAAGTTGAAAGAGATGGAAAGACTACCCAAATGGCCAATAAACTACAATTTCTGGGCCAGAAACCACTCTTATTCTGGTAGATAAGCTACCTAGTGCTTACCACTCCCACTGATAAGCTAGAAGGCTTCCCTACAACACAGAAAGGCTTGGGGGCTCAGAAGCTTACAAACAGTCCTGGATACAGTAATCTGTATCTGGACTAGACTAGTTACAGAAAAGGTTTGAAACAAGTGTAAATGCAGGCTTTTAAACTAGAAAGTTGAAAGAGATGGAAAAACTGCCCAAATGGCCAATATTTTATTTTATTTTTTATTTTACATTTGTTGACCGGGATAGTCCGACTGGATGCATGTCCATTTTCAGCGGAGGCCCGGGGAGAAAAGCTCCAAGGGTAAGCAGATACAGCATTACATAATACCAGCATTACATATTACAAACAGACTATTTACAGAGATTACATAAGTAAGCAAGTTAAACAAGTTCCACAGGTTACAGTTAGTCCTGAGCACAAGTCAAGATTAAATTAAATTACACAGTAAACTGGTTAACAGATTTTTACACATTCGAGTTAGCCTGGCTTGATACATTGACATAGCCAGTTAAGTGACAAATGTTGTTTGAGTCTAGTTTTAAATTGACCTAAGGTGGAAAGTAAGGTAATATCAGCTGGAAGAGAGTTCCAGGATCTACTTACAAAGTTTGCAAAGAGAGAATCACCGGCTGTGTTATTAATTTTGCTAGTCTGAATTAGTAGTTTGTTAAGAGGATTGAAGCGGTCTAGGATTGTTATAGGGGGTGATAATATTTTTAAGTGCAGGAGTATTGTCTGGATTATAGAGGAGTTTATAGGCCATAATCAGTTGGTTATACTGGATTAGTCTAGGTAGTTCAAGCCAACCAAGCTGATTTAGATTGATGCAATGATGTGTCCTAAAAGGCAGCCCAGTGGCAAACCTGGCAATGTGGTTGTAGC
Organism: Protopterus annectens; assembly: GCF_019279795.1. Lineage (NCBI taxonomy): Eukaryota > Metazoa > Chordata > Ceratodontiformes > Protopteridae > Protopterus > Protopterus annectens. The sequence continues at coordinate 924,098,080 of NC_056739.1, forward strand.
AAATTGAGAGTTTGTTAAGGACAGTCTTGTTCAAATTTGAGAGTAGAGGGGATGCATACAGAAGGGTTGAAAGAAGGTGAGAGCGAGCTATGGCAATTTTAGCTGGAGGGGTTAGGAAGGCTTTTATTCTGTAAAGTGACCCTAGTTTTTTATTGATGGTTTTGATAGTTTGGTTAACATGGCAATGCAATAAACTACAATTTCTGGGCCAGAAACCACTTGTCTTGTGGTAGATAGGCTATCTAGTGCTGCATCCTTACCACTCCTGAAAGAATTTTAGTATACACTGTCTTTTCAAACTGTTTCTAGCGTGATTATTAGCTTGAATAAAAAGCTGCAAGAATTATATGAAATATAAAGGGTTAATTTAGAAATAGTATAAAATGCAAAAATAATTGTAAGTGTGCTGGCAAGCATATATAGCTTAGTTAGATTTTGGCATCCATGTAAGGGAGTATGTTATTGAGAAACAAAGTCTGTAAAAATAACTGCGCAGATGGCAGCTGGAAGGACATCAATGAAGTAAAGAGATGTAACATCAAGTTTTAGATAGTGGAGCACCACTTTTCAGATAATGCAAAACTGAGTTTCCATGGATCATCAAACTACAAAGAACCAAGGACAAGGGAACAAAGGAACTGTTATACAAAGAAAGAACTGTTATACATCAGACTCTGAGAAAAAAATATCAGATTTTTTGGTATAAACATGAGTGTAACAGTAAACAAGCTTTGCGAATTTGCCATAGAGAGCTGACAGCATCTGTGATGCATGCTTGTAGATCCAAAAGGAAAATGTAATAGAAAGCTTATTAACTGAAACAGTTGTCTTTATGTATTTATTGTACTTAGTACAGTAATAAGACTAGCTGATCACAATAAGTAGTTAAATATACTTTGGTATGCTTGCATGTAAATGCAAGTAATGGCAAGAAACAGACATGAAGACGTCATATAATTTTTCAATGGCGAGCCACAGTTGATGGACCGAATGGTTTCTTATTGTAACAACTACAGCTTCTTTTCTATTTTATTCAGTTAGTATGTTCCGTTCCAGTGCAAACGTTTGCCTCCTTCTTATGCACAGTATCCAGAAGCAAAACAGTGCATCTCTGCAATTTCCACAGGTCCTGTACATTCACTCAGTTGAATCTGGCAGCTGTATTTAACCACGTTTTGGGAGAATCAGCAAGAGACTTTCTATGTTTTCTTGACGGAAGATTTGGCCACATTCCACACACAAACTGGTGATTCTCTTTTTGTTTCTCATTCTATAGCATGGATGCCATAAACAAAAGAATTGTAAAATGTAAAACTACCCTTCACATAGACAGTAATGACAGTCCAGCACATGTATGGTCAGGATTTAAAGATTGGTATAAACAAAAATGTAGCACATGCAGTACTTTATTAGTTAATGTTAATGTCAAATGCTTTATATAAATGCATTATCTTTGACTGGTATCTTAAACAGCAACATCATTTGTATGACAGTAAACGTTTATTGTCCAAGTTATATGAAACTGCTTTCTCTGTGCAGTGTCATAAAAGTAATGGTAAACAACCAGATGCATTATGTCCTGTCACCACATGTAAAATGTTAATTTCAGAGTTATAATATCAGTCAAGTCAGTTATTTAAAAAAATCTTCTGTACATCTTGCTAGACAAAAGTGGCATAAAACTACTGCGAATTACAAAACATAAAAACAGAGACGAAGTTCATAGTGAACTGACAAAAATATTTAATAAACTTCTAAGACACAGTCAGCGTGAGTTCAAAAAGTTCAGACAACATATGCAAACACTTTTTCAAAAGTGCATAAAAGCTTTAAAGTCAGCAGAACAAAATACTGACAAAGATAATCTGGTTAGTAAAGAGTTAAAGCAACAGCAGTTAGCTACGCTGATAAAAAATTATTTATGACGTATTATTCTACCTAAGCATACATAGCACAAACTTTCATTCAGATAAAGCAAGACACTTAAATTGCGATTTTAAAACCATTTCATATAACAAAACAGTTCTAGAGTATAAAAATCAAATGAGAGTAGTTAAACGCAGTAAAGACATGACGTCACAAGACTGACATGCATGTATTTTCTTTTCACCTAGAGTGCATCAAAAGGCAAATGACAGCAAATGTAAATCATGTAAATATATTTGTTTTAAGCATGTCAGTTAAGCCGATATCTCTCTTGTTTCTTACAGTATTTTGTAATTGTATAATAACATAAAAAATAGCACAGACTCCAGCAAAAACAGTATTCAAAAGCAATATTATGCATAGTTACGCAAGTTAATGTTTATTACAACTGCATTCTAATATCAAGTTCCAAGTATATTAATGAATGACTGAAGGTACGAGTAAGTGCTGAAGGAGTTATGGGTTAAACGTCTGAAATGTGCAGAAAGAAAAAAAGTAAGTAATGTGAGCTCAAATCTTTCCAGGCTGGAATGGGTAGTTACAAGGAATGTTGCATAACATAAAATGTTAGTGGTACTGAAATTTATAAGGTCAAGGAAACAAGACTGGTCACAGGTCAAATGGCTTACATTTTCCTAAAATGTTATTGTTAAGTATTCACGTACAGCATTAAGCAAAAAGAACAAAAGTTTACAAAAATCATGTTTGGTAATTGCAATAAGATGTCACAATTTTGCATACATGTCATTAATCTATTTGCAAGTTAAAACTAGACCGAGTACAGTCAGTACATGGGCTATGGTATGCAGTTAAAATAAATTATACAGGTCCCTTTACAAAAAGGGAGGGTACAAATAGCTAGTAGTAACAGTAAACATCTTTTCAAAATGGGTAAAAGCGATTCCTATTACAACTTTGACAGTATAGGCAACAACAGAAGCTTTATAAAAATATTTTCCGTTTTTGAAAATGGCCAAAAAAATTAGCAAATGTGTAAGACCAAAGTGTCACAGTCTAGGTAACAGCCAAAAGGCAAGCATAAATTTAATTCTCACAGCATAAAGCAAATAAACATTACTGCAATAAAATGATGTATACTACAGGGGAAGGGCATACTTTCAATTTTACACTAACTGTGTAAACAGTACTGCAAAAGAGACTCAAATAAAGGTGTAAAGAGGTAATACCAAAAATACATTTTAATGTTTCAAGTAATGTAATTAGCAGGCTTCAGTTTAATGCTGAGTTTGAAAACTAGATTGAGTGTACATTACAGCCATGTATATACAAATGCAAAAACAATCTGTACAAGCAAGTGCATTCTGTACAGTACTAGTAAATGGCTTATATATGTAAATAGAGTAACAAGTCAAAGCTTGACATTTGTGACGTGTTTTTTTTTTTTTAAAAAAACAAGACTGCAATGTCTTTGCAATAAAATCCTCAAGCATTGTCAATACATTACTGTATAGGACGTCACTGTATAGAGTCATATTTAGATTCATCCAGTTCTAATAATAAAGGTTGTCATCATTGTGTTGACAATATAAAACTGTGTTAACTTGCTGTATTAAAAGAAACCTAAAGATTTTGTTTCCCAATGTGTTTCTAGTCAGTAGCAATATAACTTAACTATAGACAGTTTTTATTTAAAATAAAACAGAGGGAATGTATACAGTGATAGATATGTTTAAAAATGTATAAATGCTTTTGCACGTCTCTTTGCTAGTTAGACGCATATACACATCTGTTGCTATAATATATGTAGAAATAATATAGTTAGTTAAATATATGCATTTCTGTTTGGTAGCATACATATATTCTGGTACAGCTTGAGGCAAGCTGAATGTTCAGTGTCTGGAACATGCTTCAAGGACTATAGATAAAAATGCAGCTGTGAGACAAGGCACGCAGCATTCAACACAGACATCTGCATTTCATTTACATCATTCTGAAAACAGAGGGAATTAATAAAACTTAGGAAAATGCTACACAAAATATAACACAAGACAATTTCAGTTGTAAAAAGCATACAGCATGCACATTGGGGGAGAATAACATTTAACACAAATATAACAGCATGGTTAGATAAACAAGGTCAGGCAGAAATAAACAAAGAAAAATAATCAAAGACTGACATAAACATTTCAGTAAACAGCTCTATCTCTATTAGATGCTGTACATTACCTCAAAAATGTAACATTTCTGACAAGGGAAGACATGCAAAAATGTCACAGTGTGAAAACAATAACACAAAAATAAGAATAAACTCAACAGGGGGGAAAGGGTATTTGTATAAACAACAAAGTAATACAAGGAAAGGACCATACGTTAACAATATAAAAAAAACAATATTGCACTTCAGTATTACATTTTCAAGTTTTAAAGATACCAAATGCAGATTTAAAAAAGCTTGGTATAAAAACTAGTAGAACACTATATCTCACAAATTGTACAGTTACAAGCATAATGAAATCCTACTATTTAATGAGCCATTACAAGTATATTTGATAGATTACAATTTAGTATAAATGGGCAATGTTGCTTTCAAATTTCAAAAGTTTTTTAAAGTGGCAACACAGTTTGTATGTGTGGTTTTAAATAACCTAGTGTTAATAGTAAAAGACAAAAACAGAAGCTGACACTGCCCAAAATTGGTGGGACATATTCAAAGGATGGTCACCATCTGGGACCAAATTGTTAAATTGGTTAATACATCCTGTAGTAATAGTTTTAGGGGTCGTAATAATGACAGCTTGGAATTGTTTTATATGCTGCAGGTTAGAAAGAGTTGCAATAACTCAACAAGTTATGATTGTAAATAAATAAATGCAGTCTTTTCTTTAACTGAAGTTTAGTCTGTTCCTCAAACAAACAAAAAAAAAAAAACGGGGAACTGAACAAAATTTTAGTATACCACTGTCTTTTCAAACTGTTGCTAGCATGATTATTAGCTTGAATAAAAAGCTGCAAGAATGATATGAAATATGAAGGGTTAATTTAGAAATAGTATAAAATGCAAAAAAATAGTAAGTGTGCTGGCAAGCATATATAGCTTAATTTTTTTGGCATCCATGTAAAGGAGTATGTTATTGAGAAACAAAGTCTGTAAAAATAACTTCGCAGATGGCATCTGGAAGGACATCAACAAAGTAAAGAGATGTAACATCAAGATTCAGATAGTGCTGGAACACCATGTTTCAGATAATGCAAGACCAAGTTTCCATGGATCATCAAACTACAAAGAACCAAGGACAAGGGAACAAAGGAAAAATGTTATACATCAGACTCTGAGAAAAAATATCAGACTTTTTGGTATAAATATGAGTGTAACAGCAAACAAGCTTTGGGAATTTGCCATAGAGAGCTGACAGCATCTGTGTTGCATGCTTGTAGATCCAAAAGGAAAATGTAATAGTAAAAAATGCGTATGAACTGAAGCAGTGTCTTGGTGTATTTATTGTACTTAGTACAATACAGTAATAAGACTAGTTGAGCACAATAAGTAGTTAAATATACTTTGGTATGCTTGCATGTAAATGCAAGTAACAGCAACAAACCAACAGAAGGGGTCATATAATTTTTCAACTCCCAGTGATAAGCTAGAAGGCATTCCTCCAACACAGAAAGGCTTGGGGGGGGCTCAGAAGCTTACAAACAGTCCTGGATACAGCAAATCTGTATCTGGACTAGACTAGTTACAGCTTAGAATTTTTTTTTAGTAAAGTGAAAAGGGAGAAAGGAGGAACAGAAGATAATTCAAGATTAAGAACCGAAGTGGGTTGGCTTTCTCAAATGTTCTCTCTGTATTAGATAGAATGAGGTAATGACACTAGACTGAGAGGAGTGTCCCAGAGCAAATTTACAGTAGGGGTGGGCAACTACAATGCCACCAAGTATAAGAACAAGACACCAATAGGGAGGTAGGTAGTGTGGGAAACAAAATCAGACACCAAGAAATGCAATCTTAAGCAAATTAATAAATGCAGCAATTTTGTTAACTAAAACAAAGTCAGACATCATGAGAAGCAATCTCAAGCAAATTAATAAATGTAGCAGTTTTGTTGACTATCACCGATAACAGATTAATTGGCAAAAAATATACTTATAGGCTTTCTGTATTCAGATATCTATTGAATCAGTCACAGCTAGGCCACAAAGAGCAGCTAAGATGCTGATACTGTCTCACAGAATTGCAACTCCTTATACAGTAGTATAAAGGAAAACTTAAGAGCCTCAGGGAATCAGATAACACAAAAAGCTGTGGTCACACCTTGTATAGGCTGGCTTCAAAAGAAGGTAGATAACCCCCACTATGAAACTAGCTGAACAGGATCTAGACAGTGACCAGAAATATCAAGCAAATAACAGCACTACAGTTTTGTTAACTGTCAGTAAAACAGAAAACAAAATCAGACACCAAGAAAACAAAATTATACACCAAAAAAAAGCAATCTCAAGCAAATTAATAAATGCAGCAGTTTTGTTGACTATCACTGATAACAGATTAAGTGCCAAAAAATATACTTATAGGCTTTCTGTATCCAGATGTCTATTGAATCAGTCACAGCTAGGCCACACATTTCCAGGCAAAGGGGTAGTACTAGTGAAGCTGTGTAAGTATCCCATTGTAATAACGGCCTCAAGAGTTTTTCTGAGGTCCTGCTGTACCTACTAATGTAGCATTAAGCCTACCCTCTGAGGTATTAAGACAACTTTCCCACCAGTTATTCCTACTCGTGACCCCTTTTCCACCATATTTCTGATGTTCTTTGTATTTCATTGTTGCAGTCATCACATTTGGATTATCTGCCTGCAGGTAGCCCTCAGCTGGCCTGAATACCAGAGTTTTGTGATTTCTGCGTTGGATGCTGTCGCTTCTTCCATGACGTCAGGTCATCAGGGGTCTAAAACATGCAGCCAATGCCATTACATCAGTCTTTCTTGCTGTGCAGTGCCCGAAGCAGAAGCAGTTCGCAAGTGCCGGTCGACCGTCTCCTGAAATTTTCATTTTCAAGTTTCAGACCTGAAGTCTTCTAAAAGATAAGTACCCTGTGGGGATCCTTTTTCTTGCTCTAACCAATGTCAGAAAAAATTAATAATTGTCTTACCTGTGGAAAGCAAATACCTCATAGAGATTTTCATTCTTACTGCATCACCTGTTTAGGCCCAGACCATGAAGTCCCTCGCTGTTGGTTTTGTGCCTTGTTCAACGCCTGAACTATCTGTCATCGGGCAATTTTTTGTAGCTAAATACTTTCGCTGTCGATCTCCGTACTCCGAAATGGCATCGGTAAGCCATCCGACTACCGGTCTTCCAAAAAAAGTTCGGATAAAGACAGAGACAGACCGCATAGGCCCAAAACTGTCGACGATGCTACCATTAAGCTAGTCGCCAGTCCGCTGGTACTCAGTGAGGCACTTTCGCAGCCCCTGATACCCACTTCTACAAATTCGCAGGCCTCTACTGAGACCCATTCGGAGTCCGGTATGCCGCGAGATGCTTCTTCGACTATGGAACCTGCGGATGTCTCTACCTTGGATGGGTCCAGAGCCGCTGTGCAGGCACCAGCTTCTGAGGGTGTATTCAGGCCTACCGATTTTCATATTAAACCGACGACTTTGTTTCAAGCAAAAAATACTGAATTTCTCAGGCCTAAAGTTTACACTACACCTAGGAAACTGACAACCAAAGCACATTCATAGGCCCACAGGCCTCAAAAACAAATGATTAGAATGGCTGAAGACCTTATTACCTTAATTCGGGGAAGCCAGCCTTCCCCCTCAAAGAGACCTAGAACTGATTTTCCTTCTGATTCTTCTGATCAAGGATCTGATATCTGTTTCTTGTGTCTACCAGGACATACCCTTATCTACCTATGAGGATTATGATGCAGAGGATTCCATTCCCTCTGTTTCCCCTCCAGAAGATTTTTCTTTTGGTGGAACCCTGCATACCCTTCGGGAGCATTTCCACTGGGAAAGCCAGGACTACTCTCAGTCCAAAAAGAGACTCAGGAAATTTTTAAACCTGCCTCAGCACAGGCCTCTAACTATCCCTCCTCTTCTGGAGATTGTAGATGATGTTTTCTTGGAATCCAGCCTTACCCTGGATACTTAACAGAAATGCTCAACAAGGGCCTACCCTTCACTTCAATTAAGATTCATGCCTCTGCCATCTCAGCTCATTATAATACTGAGCCACCCCTCTTCTCTCATCCTCTGGTAAAACAGTTCCTTAGAGGGGCCATAACTTTAAGAACCCCCATGACAGCTCCCACTCCAGCCTGGGACCTTAACTTTGTATTGGAAAAACTTACACTTTCTGCCTTTGAACCAGCTGCTACAGCAGAGATGAAATTCCTGTCATGGAAAACAGCTTTACTTCTAGCCATCACTTCAGCAAGAAGAGTGTCTGAACTGCAGGTCCTTATGGCAGTGGAACCCTTCATTATCTTCCATGCAGACAGGGTTTCCCTCAGGACTAACCCATCTTTTATGTCCAAGTTAGTGTCTAGTGTGGCTTCAAACCAGTCCATTCATTTGCTTACCTTTTTCCCTAATCCTCAAAATAAAGGGTAAAAGATACTGCATTCTCTAGACGTGCACAGACAGCTTAGATTCTATTTGGACTGGACTAAGCCTCTCAGAAAATCTGACCAGCTGCTAGTCAGCTTTGCTGCAGGGACAGAGGGGAAGGCCATTTCAAAGCAAACCATATCTAAATGGATAGCACACTGAATCCATTTCTGCTACAAGCACCATGGAAAACCTACCTCACAGGGGATAAGAACACATTCCACTAGGGCTACATCTACCTCTACTGCATTTCTCAGAGGAGTCCCTACCAGAGACATCCTGGAAACTGCAATCTGGAGCTCGTTACACACTTTCAACAAGCATTACCACTTGCCTATCTTTTCTAAATCCAGAGCTGGATTTGCCACAGCAGTCTTACAGGGCCTGATTGCCAGGTCTAATGCTTCTTAATCTACCTCCACCCTTCCTTAGCTTTGGGAATCAATCCAAATGTGATGACTGCAACAGTGAAACATGAAGAACATAGTACAGTTGTGTACACTTACCATAAATGTAGATATTCGAGTGTATTCACTGTTGCAGACCTGGTTACCGTCCCTCCAGACCCATCTTTGCATGCAACTATCCTTTTTGGTTTGGCATATCTTATACTATGTGTATTTGCTTTTTGCTGGGGGTGTTCCACACCATATAATTGCTTCATATTTTGGGGGCACCTGACATCTGGGTAAAGAAAAGCTGATGTAATGGCATTGGCTACATGTTTTATACCCCTGACGACCTGACGTCATGGAAAAAGCGACAGCATCCAACCCAGAAATCCCAAGACTCTGGTATTCAGGCTGGCTGAGAGCTACCTGCAGGCAGATAACCCAAATGTGATGACCGCAGCAGTGAATACACTTGAACATCTACATTTATGGTAAGTGTACACAACTGTACTTTTCTGACGATATAAATTTACCTGGCACTATGAATGGGCAATTTCCCACAGTTTTTCTAGCCAGCTTGCTCAACATGGGTATCCTAAGACAGTGTAGCAACTGCCGAATGTACACAGACAACCCTGTACTTCTAGTCCACACAAATTCAAGATGTGAGAGATGCAACTATATTAAAAATCTTGAATCAGTGCTCTCTCACACACCAGTCAGTACATTTGACACTGAGTGGACTGTCAGCATGCACACCTGACACCTACTCTATCCAAACCCACATCAAACATACCTACATATGCAGAGATCCTCGACACTAAACAGAAGAGACCTCCCAAACATGCTACACATAATACTTCCTCTGCAGTACACAATACACACAATAGCTCATGCACCAGTGTCTCATCTGTCACGTCCATAACGCTAAACACTAAACCTAACATATTAGTCATAGGAAACTCCCTTGTGAGACCCACAGATGTCATTCTCACCAGGATGGATAAGGATAAAGTCACGGACAGGTGTCTGTCAGGTGCCAGGATCCACCATATCACACATGCACTCAGGTCTCTCAACAACAGGTACCGTTATGACTCTGTCATAGTCCATGTTGATGTGAACAACTTGAGATGTACATCTCTGAACTGTATGAAGAGAGAGAGAGACATGACTGAGCTCTCAGACTGTGTGTCTCAGGCAGGTATGTCCTTAGCCTTAAGCAGCATTTTACCTTCACCTAGAATGATTCCTCAGTATAAACAGAAAATGATTGACTTCAATAATTGGCTTTGTTTTTGGTGTCATTCTAAGGGGATCCCATATCTGTCAGCCTGGGATGACATGATCGACAGACCTTGATGCTTTGCCAGAGATGGTCTTTTATCTGTCACCCCTGGGATTTTGGCTACTGGCTAAGACTCTTGCCATACCCATAGTGCCTTTTTTAAGCAGTGTCACAAGGACAAAACTCCCAATATAAAAATACCAACCAAAAACAACCTTAACATGAAACTGTACACACTGGAAGCAGTCCTCACCCTGGAGGATGCAGACATTTATGCTGTCACAGAGACCTGGTTCAAGGCTGTGGAGAGCACCCAAGCCATTTCAGGTTACACATCCTTCCACATGTTCAGACCACAAACTGAAGGCAAGAAAACTAAAGGAGGTGGTATAACAATAATCATCAAATACACCTCCAGATTGGTCAAACAGTATGACGCCCTAGAGATACTTCAGGTGCAGTTAACTGTTGATAGGGCACCTATTCAAGTCATTGCCAGCTACAGAACCCCCTCCATGAATCAGGACACTCACTCTGACTGTTTGGATCACCTTAAGTCTATCAAAATATATCCTAACCCCATAGTTTTGGGTGACTTTAACTACCCTAGCATTGACTATGTAAACTATTCATGCTCAAACTCACCTGCCCAAAAGCTCCTCGACTTTGTCAACTCCAATACTTTGGACCAGCTAGTTGACACCCCCACCAGGGGTGCCAATGTCTTGGACCTGATGCTTACAAATATGGGAGACCACTGTAGCTCCCCCACTGTGAACGCATCCCTGGTGAGATGTAACCACAAATCAGTCTTGTTTGAAGTAACTGTCACACCTAATCCTACCCTAGCAGCAACTAGACTAAAAAAATAAAACTTCTCCAAGGCATATTGTAACCTCTTACAGGATGGTATAAATGGCTTCATTGCACCTCTCCCCTCAGACGGAACCAATAACTATGCCAAGCTCTACACCAATGCCGTATATAAGCATCTGTATAACTATTGACTGGGCATTACCTGTTAGGACCAAAACAAGCTCTTCAAAGTAAAGCTAACCTGTCTGGTGGATAAACACCATTAACAGACTTTACAACAAAAGGAAGAAGCTGCTGTCCATGAATAAGGAGTAGGCTCTAAAATGGAGACACTTCCTCCCCAGCTTAAATAAGCAAATAAGACTTCTTGTGAAGTTCTCCAAGGCAAACTACGAATCCAAGTTAGCTTCCTCAACCAAGGACAACTATAAGGCGTTCTTTAGTGACATCTGTAACATAAAAAATAAGGCTCAGATTTGCACTGAACTGGTGGTTAATGGTAACTCACACACTGAGATGGTGGACATAGTTAACCTGGTATCCAACAGGTTTGGTGAAAACTTCACTCCTCATCCCACCACATGTACTTCATGACATCCCTACCACCTTGTATCTCTAAAGAGCAGGTAGAAAACACCCTCTCTAAGGCCAAAAACACAGCGTCAGTGGGATCTGTTAACATCCCAGGCTGTGTCCTACATGGGCTCAAACAAGAGTTAGCATCACCATTGGCTGCTCTCTTCAATCACAGCCTAAGCATCCAGCTGAATGGAAAACAGCCACTGTTATCCCCCTGCACAAAGGTGATGCTTCTGCTGACCCTGGGAACTACAGACCTATTAGTCTGACTAGCCTTCTCTGCAAGACCATGAAGAGAATCATCATGGAACTTATCAACAAAGATATAGGTAGTCTCCAAGCACTAGATCCTACCCAGTTCGGATTTGTCAAGGGGAGATCATGCTTGTTAAACCTGGTGGACTTCTTTTAAGGCAGTCACAAGGGCCATGGACGAGGGGAAATCTGTGCATACAGCCTACCTTGACCTGGCCAAGGCATTTGACACTATCCCTCACTCAGGCATCATTGACAAACTCTCCCACCTAGACATCAACCCTTATATCATAAGGTGGGTTGTGAACTGGCTGTCTGATAGAACCCATACAGTCAGAATAGGGGAATCCACATCCAACAGCAGACCTGTTACCAGTGGTGTTCCACAGGGATTGGTCCTGGGACCTTTACTGTTTGAAATCTATTTCTCTGAAGTACACAAGCTAAAACCAAGGGACTGTGGCTGACAACGTTTTCTGATGATTGCAAACTGGGTGCGGTCATAGAATCTCAAATGTTGTCAGCATTCTTCAATAAGGTCTTAAGCAAACAAATGATTGGTGCCAAAATCATGGCCTCAAACTCAATGCAAAAACATATGTCATCATCCCTTTTGGCAAGACTGATGTTTTTGCAAATTACCACATCAATGGCAATGACCTCGGTAAGCACTCAGTGGTGAGAGATCTGGGCACTCAGGTTAACAGCAGCCTTGCCTTTGATCACCATGTCCCCAAAGTCTTAAGAATGTCATTTTGTATGGCTCACCTTATAAGTAAAAAGCATTGCCTTGAGAAAAAGTGAAGTCATCACCTCCCTGTACTCTTCACTCACTAGGCCAATAATTGAGTGCAACACCCCTTTTGGGATGTAGCTTTCAAGGCACCTGCAGCAATTGGAGAGACCAGAGAGGTTCCTTACAAAGAAAATTCTAGGTCTTCAGCAGCTATCCTATGTGGATCAGCTGAAATCAATGTCACTTTATTCTGTTTCATATAGACTACTTGGAGGCGATCTCTGCCTTGCATATAAGGCAATGTCTGACCCTGCTTTATTGGAAATGCTGCCCATCCGCAAGTCAAATGGCACATGGGTTACTAAAGACCTAAACCTGGTATGTAATATCAATAGAACCTGCTGGAGGGACAGATTTCATGGTTACCACACCTTTTGAAAAGACTCCAACTTCACATCAAACAGAACACCTCATTGGCGCTCTTCAAACACAATCTGGACGAATGGATTGGTAACCATAAATTCAACCCGGGGGTTCACCTATGTCCCTCTTGGACAGCGGAATAGGTGCTGATCATGTTAATAAGGGTAAAATTTGGCTAAGCTTGTAACGGCCCTCAGGCCATTAGCCTAGTAACTTCCTATGTTCCTATAGCTCAGGGGAAAATTATGTACATCTATGATAAGATTTTCTTAGAAGTACAGAGGAGGGGGTGAGTAGTGTCACATTAACTATGTATATGGTTCAAAGTTACTAGTGAAACTATTCCGGTATTGGTGAAGACTGGTTGTGAGGCATAGGATTCTGAGTGAAGAGAAATGATTTGACCATTTGGTAAGCTGAAGATAACAGGGGCATTTATCCTGGAAATATACAGGAGCAGAGCCATTGACTTGGCAGGTGAAGGTTTAGTTGTGTTTTAAATGAGTTTGCATTTAAAGTGATTTCAGTGGCAGTGGGATGTAGTTCCATAATTTAGCTGCACCATTTGAATGCAGAGAGTGACCTGCAGTATTAGATGATTTGGTTATAGATGATTAGCTGGACAGTTTCATGATGGTACATACAGCAGCACTGCGAGTGAGGCAAAGCTGGGAGCTGTACATAGAGGCATTAGCCAAAAGGAGGTGTCTGGTCCAGAACCATGACACAGACAACACAGACTGTCAATCCAAGTGGATGAGGGATTCTTTGATTTGGAAAGTACCTTTCGTTGTATGGTTTTCTGGGATGGTTGGTGACTTGATTCCAATGGGGATAAATGGGTTTGGAATAGATGTCTCTGGGGTGAATTTGGCACAAATTTTGTTTGTTAGTATGTTTGTAATATCCACTAAATTAGAGTAGTTAGTGCCATTATAGCTCAGAGCAATATTTGGTATTATTTCTTATATTTTAACTCGTAACTAAATAATTATTTGTGGTTAGTTTTGGCTTTTTGGCTAGTCTGAGTTCATGAGAAGTTTTTTTTTCTTCTTCTTATGTCCGTTTATTTTCTTATCTAGGTGCCTGATGATCATTTCTATATAGTTTTATGAGCCTCTTCACTTTATTACATAGTTTATTACTGCTTGAGGAGCTCCACTGCACTGGCATGCTTTTAAACCTTCTCATTTGCTTGTATTTAGATAGCACTATCAACTTAATATGATTTTCCAGGTGTGAATAGAACTTTACTGCATAACTTTTTCCAATATCAACATTGTGGGTGAGGGTCTATATTACTTCATCAAAGTTCTATTTCCAGAAATACCTAATCATTGACCTCTTTACATTGAACATCTGTTTCAGCAAACAGAGACAACAACGACGTTTAATTCATTGAATTGTCATAGTTGGCCAACACCGCAAATGTGAAATTATGGTATGAAGGAAAACTGAAAAGAATACAGCATGCATGTGCTATGTAAGACAAATATAAATGTACTTAAACCACATTTTACAGAGAGACACCCTCATAAACTGATAACCCTATCTAACCCAAAGTATAGTACTGTAAATCAAACATATTGTGAATGGTGCACAGGGCAAGATCAGCAAATGAACCTGCACTTTTAATATGAAAGCAATAGCTATAATAAATGATTGTACATAATACTTGTCTGTGTTCTCAAGTATTACTTGTAGCCGTTTATGCTGTTCAATAGTTTTACATTCCTTAGGAGAAGGCAGACAGCCAGCCGTCAACTGTGAGCACAACACATGCACTCTGTTCTGTTGTCTCACAAGTACATATACAACAGCAGAGATATCAGAAATTCTCCTTCCTAGCAAAAAACAAAGATGCCTGTGCCATCCTTCCACATAATTTTGTCTATGTGGCAAAGAAATTTAGTTCAAACATTAAATATTCCAGAATTTCACTGGAAACATTGGAGGGAAGTAAGAGAGATCTTTGTGTATGTACTTTTCATGGACAACCTAGTAGGTAGACATCTGTAAAGTATGTAAGGAGCTCTTTACCTTCAACAGAAAACACCCTACTTAAATCATTAAACGCAGCAAGTATTTCAATTTCTTTTAGAAATGACAAAGTGATCAGTTTCTTCACAGAATGTTGAAATGTCACACACTGACCATAGAGTGATGGTAATCACAACAATTGAACCTTTTGCCAAATAGTCTGTGTGAAATGGAACAGACAGCCCTTGCAATCAGCATTTGTGAAAGTATTAGTTATACTTTTCATTGCCACCAGTTCAAAGTCGCGCAACACATGTCTGACAGTAGCATTCAAATCACATGACAAGAGCTAATGGAATAGACACTCCCACATGTACTTATATGCTTTGTATGACTTTTTAGTCATCAAACAGTATACAAGTGGTAGACATTTTGTGTTACCACCGTATGTAACTACCTATGTATACTGTACAGTTGCTGACATAAACATGCTTTAGTTAGTTGCACTCCATCCATATACCATATAGGAGACTTACATAAGTCACTTAAGTTCTCCTCTGTTGAGGATACCAGTACATGCATATTAGTATGAATATCGTGAGGATACCAGTACATGCATATTAGTATGAATATCGTGAGGATACCAGTACATGCATATTAGCATGAATATTGTGAGGATACCAATACATGCGTATTAGTATGAATATCATGAGGATACCAGTACATGCATATTAGTATGAATATCGTAAGGATACCAGTACATGCATATTAGTATGAATATCATAAGGATACCAGTACATGCATATTAGTATGAATATCATAAGGATACCAGTACATGCATATTAGTATGAATATCGTGAGGATACCAGTACATGCGTATTAGTATGAATATCGTGAGGATACCAGTACATGCGTATTAGTATGAATATCATGAGGATACCAGTACATGCGTATTAGTATGAATATCATGAGGATACCAGTACATGCGTATTAGTATGAATATCATGAGGATACCAGTACATGCGTATTAGTATGAATATCATGAGGATACCAGTACATGCGTATTAGTATGAATATCATGAGGATACCAGTACATGCGTATTAGTATGAATATCCATCATATGTTTCAAAATAAATGCACCATGTTTTAACCCACAACTTGTTAGAGACACTCCACTTAGAAGTATGCAAATTTTACCCTGTAATGTCAAATTTGTATGCCTTACAGGATTAACTTGCTGTAGCATAGACCTTTCTAATTGGTAAAGAAATTGTAGTCTCTACGGATGTCCTGGCTATAACATTGTCTACAACTAGGGAATGTGTATTTCTATGTGATGTAGCATTTCCTTTTAAAGTAGTACATGTAATATATTTCTCTGCCTCAGCTGGATCGGAAGGATAGTCATGCATAACAGACTTTAACAACTCTTCTTTATCACCGACACATTTAGTTATAGCTCGTCCTTTACACTGTGAACTAAACCTAAGACAACAGCACCAGTATTTTCTGCCCTTTACTACCCTTTCTAAGTTATATAAGTAACCATCTGTTGTCAATGTATTCTTATTTCACTGAGATTTAACCGTGTTGTACAAGTTTCCCAATACACCGTGAATGCTCTCTGATGTTTTGGCCATGGTAGCAGTTTGCAGACTGCCATACACACAATAAAACGTATCCTACATGAGCAATATGTACCGGATTTATGTCACAGACTATGACACTTAAAAGGATTTTATATATATTTATATTGCCAATAAATGAATAAACTTTATAAACTCTACTACATATAATACCAATATTTATAAATGATTCTAAATACAGATATTTCAGATTAATATGCATTACATATTGGCAATTTCATTCTGACTGTCTTCCAGCTTCAATACTAAACTAATGACATCATACGCAGCATTTTCAGAAATTTGGCCAACTATGACAATTCGATGAATTAAACATCGCTGTTGTGGTCGTTTACTGAAATGGATATTCGATGTAAAGGAGTCAATGATTAGGTATTTGCAGAAATAAAACTTCAGTGATTTAATATAGACCTGGTGGAGTCCTGGAGTAAATGTCCTATTTTCTTATCCATTAATCCAAGTTACACTTGAATGTGGTCAGGGATGAGCTTTGTTTTATGTGGATGGAGAGTATGTTCCAGAGCAGTTGTATCCTCTGTAAGAAATACCTGCCTACCCCCTCAAACTGTTCTGATAGGTTCAGATCCCTGGATTAAGTATTTCTGATGCCATTTGATGGATGTGAAGTTAGTTCATTGGTAATGGGTCGGAGGATGCCTGGTGTGCTAGACACAGGTCACCTCTTAACAGTCTGTAAGAGGCCAAATATAGTGATAGTGCTTTAAGGTGGTCATATGGAACATATTGTTTAGGCCTTGCATCCTTTTTGTAAGGTATCTTTGCAGGTATTCCAGTTGTTGAATTTGCCTGGACACATGCATGCCAAAGGGGCATTATACTCGATGACAAGCCTAATGACGGCCGAGTAAAGAGTGACGATGACATCCCATGATCTAGAAGCAGTTACCTTGTTTGAGCTGTGCAATGTAGAAGGACTTCCTTAACACTGCGAACATATGCTGGTCAAATGTTAAGTCACTGTCCATATAAGTTCCCAAATGCTGAACTGCTGGGTCAGCTCTTAGGTGTGTTGTCAATGTGGTAGTTCCCTGGGGAAGCCAACTTTTCAAAGTATATGATGATGCATTTTTTTGGCATTTAGCTTAGGCAATGAATTTGGCACCAATTATTTGTTTGGTACAAGCCTTCCTGTAGGATGTTTAAGTCTTTTGGGGAGTTGATCACTGTTCCTAGCTTGCAGTCATCTGCAAACTTGGTTAGCCAGGGTCCTTTGGTATAGGCTTTTAGTTCTGAGAAGTAGGTACCGAACAGAAAAGGTTCCAGCACTGAACCCGGGGGTGATAGCTTCCCCTGTTTTGATCTCCTATGTCCTATTTGTGAGCCAGCTGGCAATCTAGTGGGTGAGAAATGGCTTTATTCCAAGTTTATTAAGCTTTTCTTCTATGCTTGAGTGGGGATTGTGTCAAAAGCTTCGACCATATTGAACGAGGCAATTTGTACCATTTTAGCTTCATCCTTTGCTTTGGTGACTTTTTCAGAAAAGTCCACGAGGTTGAATAACCACAACTTGCCTTTGACTAACGGAAAGGTAGATGGGTTCAGTGTTTGGATGTTCCCTATATCCTTATTGATAAATTCCAGGATCATTCTTTCCATTTATTTGCATATGAGGCTTGTCTGTAATTGCCTGGGTATTCAAAAGGTTCTCCTTTATACAGAGAAATGAGAAATAAATGTTGCTGTTCTCCATTCAGTTGGCACAAAACCTGTATGGAGACTAAGGTTGAACAGTGTTGGTACTTTGCTCATTTTTGCAATGATTGCTTACTAGTCATGGTCATGCTTTTAAAGGTTGCTTATTCTATTGCTCATACCCATTCAACAAGTGTAAATTAAAAAAACTAAATCAAAGTAAGAATACGAATGTCTTACAATTATTACTTGCATGTTATGCAGAACATGTCTGTCAGGTAGATTTTCTTTCTGTAGACAATTTCTCATTTACAAATTTTACAGCAAATCCTAACATGAAAACAGTGTTATGTTGAAACTTTTTAATACCTTTCCATGTTATGTTGAAATTGTTGAAATGTAACTCAAAACCTTTTGTACTGTGGAGCTTTTCTCCCCGGGTCTCTGCTGAAAAGGGATATGTATCCAGTTGGACTAACCCGGTAAACAAATGTAAAATAAATAAATAAAAATAAATAATGTATATAACTATAAAAAATAATTGTATTTCGTAAACATGTTAAGTCTCTTTAGAATACTGATTGCTGTTATAATTGCATACCATGATGGAAAAGTACATTTATCTTTCAGTCCCATGCTTTCTTAATGCATTTAGGTATGTTGTTTTCATCATTCCATTATGTTTTAATATTAGCTTAATATATTCTGCTACCTAGCTACGGTGGATTGTTGTTGCATCTATTCATAGAACGTATGGACAGTTTGGTTTTAGAACCTGTCAGACTGGGTCTACCTGATAACACCGACACGCCAAAACACCGACAACGAAATAACCGACACAACAAAACCGAAAGAAACCAAAAGTTCAAAAACACAAAACTTCACATGCCCGACAAACCACAATCCCGACAATCAACAAAACAAATACCTTTTCCGAAAAACACACACACAACACAAGCACACCAAAAAACTTACAAACCTACACTAAACCTTACATACACATCTATCTATGCAATAACCTTAACCCAAACCCTAACCCTAAGGTCCGTCACTATCACACACTTACCTTACCCGCACCCTAACCCTAACTCACTTAATCCACCCCTAACCCTTATGTCTGTCACTATCGCACCCTAACCCTCAAGTCCGTTCCTATCGCACACTTAACTTACTCGCACCCTAACCCTAACTCACTTAACCCGCCCCTAAACCTAAAGTCCGTCACTATCGCACACTTACCTGACCCACACCCTACCCTAACGTCCGTCACTATCACACACTTACCTTACCCACACCCTGACCCTAACGTCTGTCCCTATCGCACACTTACCTTAACATGTCAGTATTCTCAGTGTCGGGATTCTCAACTTTTGATCATCTCCGTTGTTGATCTTCTGGTGTCTGTGTTCTCGTTGCCGACGTTTTGAGGTAGACCCGTCAGACTATATTGTTTGTGTATTAAAACAGTGTGGTGTGGTTCTGTTAATGAGCATTCTGTACAAGTAAATCTAAAATGAAGATATGAGACAGTATACCAAAATAATTTTATGACATTAAGAACGAGAAGTTAAAAAAGTATACAAGTGATCTTTATAGCTAATCTCCTTCAACAGACATTTGTAACTACAGATATTTACAGGGCTGCCAGTGGACTGTAATTTATTATTGTTTAGCAAATGGCCCTTGAAAGAACTTCAGTCTGATTGGTTAAATTGCCAAAACATTGGAAGGTAATATTTAATCTATAAGGAATTAATAAAATAGACTGTTAGGAGGAAAAACTGTGCTACTTTGTTTCTTATGACTCCACATCCCAAAATTCTGTGATTAAACTACCAGACTTTACTGTACCAATCACCTTTTAGTATTTCTGACAGCCATCATCTCTGTGGACATCCTATTCATTTGACAACTGTCAGAACTGCTGGTAAAACTGTCAGACATTTGATGACATATGCTCATTTTTTCAGCTTTGTGTTTTCACTGTTTAGAGAGGCTTTACATAAATTGCTCGTTTACTTTTTTAGCTACATTTAATATTTATTTTAAAATGCGTATCTGTCCCAGATTGACTCTTGTTGCAACAGCACTATGGTGCTAACTACATGTCCCATATTTAATAGTGTATCTTACTTCTCCATTGTTATAAAGTGCAGTGCAAAATGTCACAGCAGCTTTCAGCCCCATGTCATAAATCCAGACAAATAAATACAGTTCACATTCACATATTTCAAAACAGCATTTTAATGTCTGTTACTACGAAACAGCAGTATACTGTTGAAATGCATGCTCCTTTTCATAATATACAAAACAGAATGTCACAGCTCCATATCAGTCAGAAATGTACTACCATGCCAAAACACTGACATCTATGTTAGTGAATGTGTGATTTTTATTTTCTCTGTACAGCAGTATGTATAAAACACCTGCCAAGTCAAAACATTGAGTAGAGCTGTTACACACTTCCAGTTTCGTATGTCATTAGAGAATGTGTTTTCTCAGTAGCAGGATTCGTTACTGAGAAAAAACACAAAGGAATCACACTGCCATCTTCAAATAGTTATGCAGAGTATGTGTTAGTATCTTGTAGTAAACACTACTTGTGAACTACAGCTTATATCAAGATTTGTGTTTTATATTTATTAATTTCTACATTATCCTTGGCTAATAATATAGCAATTTAGAAGTAAGCAATCCATGTGCTTAAAACACTTTTATGTATGTTATGTCTGTTATTCTGGAGATATTTTTGAATTGTTTATGTGGTACCATTCAAGTCTTAGTAATGCCATGTAAATGTTGCTTGCTTTCAGATAACTGTCAGCTGGTTACCACAGAGACAACACAATATAGGCCTACTGCTTCCTGACATCAAGGCCTGCAGCTTGCCTGGATGCCTGTTTCATTGTTTCCTCTCCAGCCAGCCTTATGGAGGGGAACAGCCTAGCCCTAACTGAGGAGGAGAATCCCTGAACCACAGTGCAAATGGTGAGCTGAGGGCCTAAGAAATATTTTTTTAACATTACAGACAAACCTGTAGTTCCACATACTGTTCTAACAGCCATTGTCTAGCTTGCTTTGTGATTGTTTACCTCAGACTATGAACAAATTAAAGTGACTACTAACTGATCTGGGGCCTGGTGATCAAGGTCAAAAGGATAACTTGCAATTGTGAAGTTTAGTGAAAGTGGTAAAAAAAATATTTTAAAAGTGGTACATGAAAGTGTTTATACCTAAAGTACCTTAAGACCCGTGATTCTGAACAATTGGTTGTCATGTCTGTGTAAGTGATTGGCTAAAGGTATAATGCTGGATTAGTATAAGTAAGAAATAAAAAGAAATGTTAAGATGCTATAAGACATATTTTGATTAATAACTGGAAGATTTTTGAAAAAGGGGGCACGGATCTATTAAAAATAGGAATGGGCTCTAAAATTATTTTTAGAAGAGACTGAAATATCAAAAAATATTTAGAGCACATGAACAACTCCAGAATGAATACTGGAAATAATGGACGAATGTCTAAATGTGGACGCTGCTTGTATTGCCCTTCAGTTATTGAAGGTGAAAGTGTTTACATCTGGGGATTTGGGAGGGTCATTTGCCCCAGGAAATGTATTAGTAACTCTAAAATGGCGATGTACCTTGCTTTATGTAATGTATGTAACTTTTTCTACATATAAAAAACTGAAAGGGTTATAAAAGTAAGGGTATATGAACATTTAAGAGATATTAATAAGATTCAAGAAATGCACTCTGGAGACGCATCCAGAACAATGACGGGCACATACTTTTGGCTTTTTTATATTAGATGCTGTTGAGTATAATCAGAGGGGCAGTCCCTTAAAAATTAAATGAGAAAAGAAAGAAACAGAATGGCAACTGAGAACGAAATCCTGTAAATGTTTAATCTCCCAAGTCCCTGCTTACACTTATCAAGGGTATCAGAACTTGTCAGAGATTTGGGATGCATGGCTAGGCTTAAAAAAGCCCTTGTGGTCGTTAGCCTAGTAAACACCTATGAACCTATAAATGCCATGGGACCAAAAGGGTTAAATGGTCAAATTTCTGTGAGCAGTTTTCTTAAACTAAAAGCAATTAGTAGTTACATGATCGATCTTTATGTTTATATAACACAAGCCACTAGAGTAACATGATGGATTATTTTATTAGTATTTATTAGTATTTTTATACAGGTGGCAATTTTATAGATCTATGTATTTTGATATAAATGTATTAATGGTTTTTACTTAACACTTTTATGAGGGGGTGGAGTTTTCAATTTATTTATGGGTTTATAAATTTTCAAACTGTGGAACGTTGCATTACTGTGATGAAATTCCATATGTATCAGGACGAAAGTGCTAAGCTTTTATGTATTTATTTTCTTTCACTAAAGGCTTTTAAGTCAGTGGCCATGTTATTTGGTCTTATTTACTTCAAGATCGCTGTTTTTCATTCGTAAGTATCGCTTATTGGTGGTGGGCGAAGCTGCTGGTATTTCTGCTTGTTTTGGTGTTTTTGTTTGTTTCCTGGTTTCTTCCTGTTTTAGGGGTTACCCAGGACCACTGTCTGGGTAATTGACTTTACTTAGAATCGCACAGTTGGCAATTTGAGGTTCAGGGAATCAAATCTTGGATTGTAGGATGAAACATATTAGCAGTTTTTAGTATCACTCCTGTGCACTAAACCACCAGATAATAATTAGGCTGGTGGCAGTCAAGAATAGATCTCATATTCTGCAAAGTTTTTCTGTAGTAGCATCTGCATTTCTTAGGGAGTGACAGTAAAGAAAATGAAGGGGATAGGGATAAAGAGCTGAGAATGCAAGGAATTAGGGATAAAGAGCTGAGAATGCAAGGAATTAGGGATAAAGAGCTGAGAATGCAAGGAATTAGGGATAAAGAGCTGAGAATGCAATGTACGTGTTTTGGAAATGAGCTAAACTCCTGTGAAAACTGTTGTACATTTTGTAGTTTAGCATACAACATACTTATTAATTTGGACTGGATTATAATACTGTTTGACATTTTAAATGCTAGAAGTCAGATATTTCATGACTTATTGATAAGTTGGCTAGTGAATTTCATCTTTTACCATTTGATTACTAGTGTATCCTAAAAGAATATTAGGAGTACATTGCACTCTGTGCATATGGGAAGGGCAACTAGCTTTGTTTCACATTAAAAATACTTAAAATCCATAATTTGTGGTATAAGTGATTAATTATTTCTCAAAGTGCAAGTCACGTTTTTTTGAGGTTCAAAAACTTAAAACATTCTGCTCTGCTAACTTTCTAATCAGGATTGTTTATACCATAAGGGATACCTTGTTTAACTTTAATTGTTAACTAGGTCAGTCCAAGAGGCACACATCTCTTTTCAAGACTGATCTAGGAGCTCGGCCTGGATAAGCAAGTTGGTCAGACTAGAGGCAAAAAGCAGGCAAAAGTAGACTGAGAGCATCAAAGCAAGGACGTCAGAGTAACATAATTTGGCAGCTTGAAGTCTAGCTGCACTAGACTGCTGTCTACCTTGTTACAATTTTCTCATGTGTTCGACCATCTTCAGCTTATGAGGAGACAAATATGGTCTTCATGTGGTCAGCTCTGCTTCAGTGGTCAAGAGCACATACCTTGAAAAGCTTCCAAGAAAGAGCTATAAGTGCATTCTTCTACTCTCTCCATGAATGCTCGACTCTAGAAATGGATTACTGCCTTCTAGCTAGGCATGCAGGATTTCAGTCACCTTACTTTTCTTCAGAATGTACTTCCTTCTTTGCCAGCAGACAGTAGTTGTGGGAAATCCTTTACTATTTATGGCTAGCCATGCATGGAGCAGTTGAACCCTGACCAACCCAGGACTAACCCAAACTTGGGAGACCAAGCCACTTCTTTTCTAGGCCCAACATAGGCCAACTCAGCAGATGAAGTCAGGAAATCTAATTAGCTGTCTGCTTTTAATGTCATCAATTTTCTAAGGAAAATATCAGTCTGAATGAACCCTGGCATGGTTACAGTGTAATTGAATTCACCCCTTTTCTGAAGGCTGCACAGACACAGTGACCCAAATATCTTCTGGTCTGAAGGGGTATCACATTTAAGCCTTAAATGCTGTAATTACTCCAGCCCTGCACTTGTTGCTGTTTATGCTTCAGTAAAATGAAGCATGCAGGAAGACGTAGTCTCGTATTCCAGATACCTGTAGTCCTAAACAAGGCCATACAATTCTACAGTACTGAGTCCCAGTGTTAGGAAGCAGAAGTTTGAATGGAGAGCAGGAATGTCAGTTTTTACATTAACTCTTCTTTTTTTATTACTCCTGTAGGACAATAAAGGCCATTATTGGACTGATGAAGATTCTGATGGAGAAAATGATTCTGAGGAGTTTCTTTATGGGATCCAGGTAAGAAACCAGCTGCCCTTTTCTGACTTCCCCAGTCCAGGTGCAGACCTATTGGCTTGCCTCATTTGGTGACATTTTCACTGATGAATGACTCGATACTCATCTGTTAACTCAAAGAAATTGGTGTGTTTTAGAATTCAAATGTTATTAACAATATTACATCATTAAGCAGTTAAAAATTCTATATGAACTTATTTTCTAAAAGCGACGACATACATAGGGGTAGTTTTAGAGCTTTAGAATGAGAGCTATATCTCCAAAATTTACAACCAAATGTTAAAGTAATAGTACTTCTCATGCATTTGTCATTAATATGAATTTTATCACATTGCTAAATGGTTTAGTAAAATCTGTGCTGCTCAGTGGTATAGTGAGTAACATTGTCACCTCACAACAAGTAGTTCTTTGGTTCGGGTCTTTGTCAGGGTGCACTCTGTCAAAAATCTCTGAATGCCCTCTCTGTGTATGAGTGGGTTTTCTCTGGGTGTTCTGGTTTCTTCAATAAAATGAATAAGAGGGAAAAAAACGGCTAGAAGAATATAAAAACCTTTTAGTTTTTTATATTCTTCTAGCCGTGTTTCTTCCTCATTCATTTTATTGAATAAATTTGTTTGTTGGTGTAAGAGGGAGTTAATTCAAAGTGGCTACACTACTGGTTTTCATTGCTGTTCTGCTTTCTTCCCACATTCTGAAGTCATGCAGTAGTAGATTTCTAACTTCTAAATTTGTCCATAGGTATGTGTAATGCAGAAGAAACTAGTCAGTGATGATGACTGCTCACAGGGTCACTGTAAGAGTCAGCTGTGATTAGATAGTATAGATGGTAAAATCTGCATGAAGATTATTTTTAGTTTTATTTGTTAATCTGGGTAGTTCATGACTAGATAGTGTGGATGATAAAATCTGCATGATGATTATTTTCAGTTTTATTTATTAATCTGGGTAGATCATGACATAAGTATAAAAAAAAAAACAAAAACATAAGTTTGTATGTATATTAGTTTGGGCATTACTGTCTGCCTTTGTCTAACAGAAACGTGTGAGCTAGACCAATGGAGAATTTCCGATTTCTCATCCATTAGTCAAGGTTCTGCTTAAATAAGGTCAGTGATGCTTCACATGGATGGAGAGCCTGTTTCAGAGGATAGGGATCATCTGCGATACATATCTGTCTCACCAGCATGTCTTATTTGTGTCACAAGCAAAATTTAAATCCTTGGTTCTAGTGCAGTCTGTTTTGCAGCTATGCAAAAGATCCATCAGAGGTAGATCCGAGGATGCCTTGTATGCCAGGTGTATATTACCTCTCAATAACCTGTTGGAGACAGAGTACAGAGCTAGGGCTTCAAGGTAATCCATATAGGACCATGTGATTTTACCCTGGATTCTCCTGGTAAGGTACCTTTGTGGGCAGTCCAACTGTTGTATATGTTTGGTCAGGTATATGCCAAAGGGGGCATTACACACAATGATGGGTCTGATAAGGGCCAAATAAAGTGGCACTGTGACTTTCTTGGACCTGGATGCCATGCCCTTACTTATACGTTGGGTGACATAGTGCTTTTCTTATGACCTTGGCCACATGTTGGTCAAAGGCCAGATTACTGTCTACATATGTTCCCAGATCCCTAACTACTGTGTCAACTCTTAGGGGTGCCTTATCAATGTAGTAATTAGCCTGGGTGACTGTTTTCCCAAAAGGAACTATAATGCATTCCTTGGCATTGAGTTTAAGTCTATGAATTTAGCACCAGTCATTTGTCTGTGTTAGCCCCTCTTGTAAAATGTTTGTGTCATGGGGAAAACAGTGATAGCTTCCAATTTGCAGTCATTTGCGATCTTGGTCAGCCAAAGGCCCATGACATTAGCCTTTACCTCACAGAAGCAGAGTACCAAACAGTAGCAGTTCCATCATGGAGCACAGAGGTAACCTGCTGGTGACTGGTCACATGGTGGCGGTTGTATCATCACTCCTGAATTCCTTGGTCCTGTATGTGAGCCAGGTGGCAATCCAGCAGCTTATGTAGGGGTGTATGCCCAGCTTGGTGAGTTTGTCAATTATAAGGTAGACCAGCAGCAGATCGACTCCAGGAAGCAAAAAACCAGAACAGACACCAAAGACCACACTAATTTACCTAGGTTTCGTCTTTAATCAGACTTCTTCAGAATACAAATGATAAAAAACACTCCCTTTTTATATGTGACACATAAAAATGACATCATCAAATTAGTAGTGCAAGTAAAAATTCCTTTCAAAATAAAAGAAACACTAACCCAAAGGTTAGTAACCATTAAAAACTGTTGAGTTAATACTCTGAAAACCTGTGGTCATAAAACAGTAAGGTGTAAACAATATATAAATATTGTATATATAAAATTGTAAATGTATATACATGCACTGATAACCTATCCCAAAATATTCTTAAATTTCAAAATAGGCATAATACTAATGCAGTCATTAATGCCTGGGAACACTAGAGAATTCAATTCCAGTTGCCATTTCGTTTCACAAATGTCTAAGTGTACTTCAAGCACTCTACCCTGGGTATCAACCAATATCTGCTGAATGACACTGAATTTAAAAGAATGACCCGTGTTCAACTCAATATGCCTATATAAAGCATTAGTCTTCTTCCTTAATCTAATGTCTGATTGGTGCTCGATTATACGATCCCTAAACGCCCTGCTTGTCTTTCCAATGTAAAAGGCCGGACATTGTCCACACAAGGCCACATAAACTAAATTCCTACTAAAGCAATCATAGTGGCCATCAAGCCTGATGGGAACACCAGCTACTTTGTATGCTGAATTAGTGGTATTAATTAAGTGACATACACTACACCTACCACATTTAAAAGTACCCTACTTCTATTACATACAGGCTGAGGCTTTCGTTCCCTTTCTAAAAGTTGTTTAAATGAGCACCCCTTCCTAAAAACACATCTAGGAGGTGCCCCCACTTTTTCACTAACCATTTGGTCAAGCCTTAAGAGCTTCCAATTGTTAGTAACTATCTCCCTGATATACGGAGCATCAAAGGAATAAGTAGTAGTAAAAAATAGCAAATTGTCATTACTGACCCTTATGGACTCAGTGTTCCCACCTCCAATTACATCTCTGCCTGATCTCAAACAATCATATGCGCTGGCATTTGAGCGTATCCGTTCACCAATAGGTTTACCATTAATTAAAGCCCAATAAACTCCTTTAAGTCTTTTTGATGTAACTTCTTCAGCAATACATGTACATAATGTTTCCGGATAACCATGTCTAATAAACATCTGTTTAATGAATTCAATTTCCTTTAAGAAATCATCATCCATACTAGTCATTCTAGCTGCCCTGACCATTTGCCCTTTTACAATTGCTTTCTTTTGATGGTCAGGGTGGCTACTTGAATAACTCAAATAGGAATTAGAAAAAGTTGCCTTCCTATGTATTGTAGATATCAAAGCGTTGTCAACAGGACTAATACTCAAATGGACATCAAGATAATCAATTTCAGTTTTATTCACGTTATGTGTGAACTTTAAAAAGTCAACAGAATTATTGATGTACTCCATAAAAATGTCTACCTTATCAAAATCCCCTTCCCAGACAATAAACAAATCATCCAAGAAACGTGTATAAAAGGTGATTTGCGACATAAATTGACTGGTAAACAAAAATCCCTGCTCCCAATATGCCATGATATAATTGGCATAAGCAGGAGCGCAAGCTGCCCCCATAGCGACACCGGTCATCTGCTTGTAATACAACCCCTCAAAGTAAATGAAATTGTTGTTGAGTACAATTTCCATCAGGCCAACCAGTAAATTAATTCTATCCTGGTCATACAAGCCAGTTTTAAATAGCTGTCATTCCAACCAGTCCAAGCCATTGGCTGTAGGGATAACTGTAAAAAGGTTAACTACGTCAACTGTAATCAATGTAGTGTTGTTACTAATCTGAATAACTTTCAACTTCTCCAAAAAGGACCAAGAGTCCCTGGTGATGTATTCAAATTTCTTTAAGCCCTTTTGCATCTCGTGGTCTAAGAATTTACTTATGAAGCAGGTTTTACTGCGTTTTCCGTCAACAATGGGCCTAAACGCTAAATTGTCTAACCCCTTATGTATTTTGGGGATTCCGAAGATGCTGCTAACCCACGGATAGTTATTACACAAGTAAGAGTATTCCAATTCATTAATATGCCCTTGCATTAATAAATCCTCAATAAACAAGTTAATCTTACTATAAGCAATATTTAGTTGGTTAACACTACACTCTTCATATGTGTCAGAAGACAGCAAGGCCAACATATTGTCCATGTAATCAATCCGATCAACAACTACTAAACCATTACCTTTATCGGGTTTCATAAATCTAATAGTACTGTCAGTTATTAAATCATTTAATAACAAACGTTCATCCCTAGTTAGATTGTCCATTCTATCAAAGGCCTGTTTACTAGTTGGCCACCGGGCCTGTGCAAAATGGTCCCTAATTTCACCTTCACAAATATTTTCAACGCAGCCAATTACATTATTACTGGGTGGCACAAATTTACTTGGCTTTTTTAGCACCTGAGTTGCCTGGTTAACATTTTCACCCTGGAACAACAATTTCAAATTCATCTTTCTCACTAGTAATTTCAAATCAACTAGAATGTCACTTAAAGAACCCCTTGCTAAAGGTACAAAGGTTAACCCTTTAGCTAATAAATTAACATGCCGTTCATGAATTGTTTTTCTGGAATAATTATATATTTTGAAATCACCATGCACATTGGCTATAATTGACAGATTACTTAGCCCACCCAAATGTATGGCTTTTAATAAATCGCCACCTATTTGAATGAGGTTATCAAGACCTTCGTCATCCTCATAGTTGTAATTACAAGACAGCCCGTCAGTAATAACCACATTCTCACCATTAATATTATTGGACTGTAATTCTGTATTCGTACTGGGTGGGCCCACAACAGAAGAAACTGAATAAAAAACGTTATCTAATAAAGAGTCACATTCTATACACCCATTGTCAAAATTGTTAGGACTGGAAGAACAACCTGCAGGCAAACTAACCAAATTTTTTACATACTCACAGGGCTGATTGATGCTATTATTATTATTATTACCTAAGTAAAAACCACACATTTTATTATTATCCACCGCTAATGTTTGCGATTGATCCAATATACCACTAACCTAACAAGGTAGTAATTTGTTGGTCATTATATTTAATGATGATCTTTAAGAGCTCAAGCCCCATTCTATCATAAAGCTTGTGCACTTCATCCAACATGTCCCTTTTTGTTCCAATACCATTAGGATATTTCCAGGCCCGTAACCCCTTTGGCACAATACCACAGTCGATATTCTTTTGTAAATAACCATTTTCAATTTGCAATTTTTTAAGCAAAAATAACTTTTTCTCAAAGTCTTTAAGACGCTCTGTAAAAGGTTTAAGAATGTTCCTTTCAGCGTTGACCACCGGTCCACTACGCTGAAAGTTAAAATCATTGACTTTCCACTTGTTTACATCAAAGCCAGCAAAAATGTTATTACCAGTGTTGTCTTCAGAGGTGGAAGGATTAGCAGTCCTCACTCCAGTATTCACCTCAGGGGAACTGCGTCCAATACTTCCAATACTGGTAATTTCACGCCTCCTAGGTGGTCCAGACCCACCAATACTGTCTTTTTGTTGGCCTTCCACCAAGCTTTGAATTTGCTTCGAATGCTCAGCCAGTTGCTGGTTGATAGCCTCCAGTAAGCCAAAAATGTCTGGTCCAACACCACCACTATCCATACTGAAAAAAAGAACCAAACCAGAAACAAGGTAGACCAGCAGCAAATAGACTCCAGGAAGCAAAAAACCAGAACAGACACCAAAGACCATAGTAATTTACCTAGGTTTCGTCTTTAATCAGACTTCTTCAGAATACAAATGATAAAAAACACTCCCTTTTTATATGTGACACATAAAAATGACATTATCAGATTACTAGTGCAAGTAAAAATTCCTTTCAAAATAAAAGAAACACTAACCCAAAGGTTAGTAACCATTAAAAACTGTTGAGTTAATACTCTGAAAACCTGTGGTCATAAAACAGTAAGGTGTAAACAATATATAAATATTGTATATATAAAATTGTAAATGTGTATACATGCACTGATAACCTATCCCAAAATATTCTTAAATTTCAAAATAGGCGTAATACTAATGCAGTCATTAATGCCTGGGAACACTAGAGAATTCAATTTCAGTTGCCATTTCATTTCACAAATGTGTAAGTGTACTTCAAGCACTCTACCCTGGGTATCAACCAATATCTGCTGAATGACACTGAATTTAAAAGAATGACCCGTGTTCAACTCAATATGACTATATAAAGCATTAGTCTTCTTCCTTAATATAATGTCTGATTGGTGCTCGATTATACGATCCCTAAACGCCCTGCTTGTCTTCCCAATGTAAAAGGCCGGACATTGTCCACACAATTACTACCTTGTTAGGTGAATTGGAAAGCGAAAATGTGAAAATTACAACAGACTTAAACTTTGATCATTATATGACTAATTACAAAAATTTGTTGAATAGTGTTAATTCTCAATGTGCACTTATTCATGGTAGAAAAGCACGGAAGATTGAAAGGGACACTAATGAATACAGACGTAACCAGGTGTATCCTTTGTCTGAAGGTAATTGTTTTGGCAGGGTCCCTTTAAACAAATACATGTTCAATAGACAAGAGGAGCTGACGTCAAGAGAGGAGGACATAAATCAGGCAGCTATCGAAACTGAATTCCCTTTAGAGATGGAACCAAGAAGGTCAGAGAGGATAAGAGGACGAACCCAGCGTCAGGAATCAACGGAATCCAACGACTACCGCAGACAAGGTGCAAAGCCAAAAGTAACGAACTACAATGCCCCAAACAGCAGGAACAACCAAGTTCATTGGAGGATGTGATTCCTGTTATTCGTTTTCTGCATTCAGGTGAGCGCTTTAAATCAACATCAACTTTTGTTCCACCAGCTCCACGCAACTGTTTGTCAGATTATTTTAACTCCGACACTAATTTTGAGACCTTTTTTGATATTACTGCATCCGATAAATCAGGGGAGTTGTCAACTGATGGAACTGGTGTGTTTCAGGGCAATATTGGACACGTTAGTGGCAGTCCATCTGATTGTTTAACTGCTGACGTATTATGTGACTTTATGACTTCCGATTCTGGTTTTCCAGCGTTTGTCAGTTCGATTGAGCAGAGGTACAATGTGACTGACCGAATTGACTGTTATACCTCCTTCAATTTTGATGTTGCAGCTTCTAATTTTGGTGAAACGGCTGTTTGTAGCAATTACGAATTCAACAGGTTACCAGTCTTTAAAAATGACAATGGTAGGGATGTTTTTCGTCCTTTTTTCAGTATGACTGATATTTGTGATTATACCAACTATGTTATGGCTTCTATGCCTAACAATGAGAACCACTTGGACTTCAGTATTTGTGTGGCTGACAATTTGATACCTTCAACGCCAAGTATTTTATATGGTGATTCATCTAACGAACACATTGAGACGAAACCTAATAATGCAGCATGTTTTTGTAGGGTTCCTTCTAATGTTACAACTTTTAGTGATGATTATCATTTCTTATTTAACTTGGATAGCCAAAATTTAAGTGTTGGTGAAAATAAGGTTATATCTAATGCAGGCAACATTGATTTAACTTTGGACATGTTTTTTCAGCCTTCCCCATTTAGTGGTGAAAGTTTGCATTCACCGGTTAGTGGTATATTGGATCAATCGCAAACATTAGCGGTGGATAATAATAAAATGTGTGGTTTTTACTTAGGTAATAATAATAATAATAACATCAATCAGCCCTGTGAGTATGTAGAAAATTTGGTTAGTTTGCCTGCAGGTTGTTCTTCCAGTCTTAACAATTTTGACAATGGGTGTATAGAATGTGACTCTTTATTAGATATCAGTTTTTATTCAGTTTCTTCTGTTGTGGGCCCACCCAGTACGAATACAGAATTACAGTCCAATAATATTAATGGTGAGAATGTGGTTATTACTGACGGGCTACCTTGTAATTACAACTATGAGGATGACGAAGGTCTTGATAACCTCATTCAAATAGGTGGCGATTTATTAAAAGCCATACATTTGGGTGGGCTAAGTAATCCGTCAATTATAGCCAATGTGCATGGTGATTTCAAAATATATAATTATTCCAGAAAAACAATTCATGAACGGCATGTTAATTTATTAGATAAAGGGTTAACCTTTGTACCTTTAGCAAGGGGTTCTTTAAGTGACATTCTAGTTGATTTGAAATTACTAGTGAGAAAGATGAATTTGAAATTGTTGTTCCAGGATGAAAATGTTAACCAGGCAACTCCGGTGCTAAAAAAGCCAAGTAAATTTGTGCCACCCAGTAATAATGTAATTGGCTGCTTTGAAAAGATTTGTGAAGGTGAAATTAGGGACCATTTTGCACAGGCCCGGTGGCCAACTAGTAAACAGGCCTTTGATAGAATGGACAATCTAACTAGGGATGAACATTTGTTATTAAATGATTTAATAACTGACAGTACTATTAGATTTATGAAACCCGATAAAGCTAATGGTTTAGTAGTTGTTGATCAGGTTGATTACATGGACAATATGTTGGCCTTGCTGGTTTCTGACACATATGAAGAGTGTAGTGTTAACCAACTAAATATTGCTTATAGTAAGATTAACTTGTTTATTGAGGATTTATTAATGCAAGGGTATATTAATGAATTGGAACACTCTTGCTTGTGTAATAACTATCCGCGGGTTAGCAGAATCTTCGGAATCCCCAAAATACATAAGGGGTTAGACAATTTAGCCTTTAGGCCCATTGTTGATGGAAAACGCAGTAAAACCTGCTTCATAAGTAAATTCTTAGACCACGAGATGCAAAAGGGTTTAAAGAAATTTGAATACATCACCAGGGACTCTTGGTCCTTTTTGGAGAAGTTGAAAGTTATTCAGATTAGTAACAACATTACATTGATTACAGTTGACGTAGTTAACCTTTTTACAGTTATCCCTACAGCCATTGGCTTGGACTGGTTGGAACGACAGCTATTTAAAACTGGCTTGTATGACCAGGATAGAATTAATTTACTGGTTGGCCTGATGGAAATTGTACTCAACAACAATTTCATTTACTTTGAGGGGTTGTATTGCAAGCAGGTGACCGGTGTCGCTATGGGGGCAGCTTGCGCTCCTGCTTATGCCAATTATATCATGGCATATTGGGAGCAGGAATTTTTGTTTACCAGTCAATTTATGTCGCAAATCACCTTTTATACACGTTTCTTGGACGATTTGTTTATTGTCTGGGAAGGGGATTTTGATAAGGTAGACATTTTTATGGAGTACATCAATAATTCTGTTGACTTTTTAAAGTTCACACATAACGTGAGTAAAACTGAAATTGATTATCTTGATGTCCATTTGAGTATTAGTCCTGTTGACAACGCTTTGATATCTACAATACATAGGAAGGCAACTTTTTCTAATTCCTATTTGAGTTATTCAAGTAGCCACCCTGACCATCAAAAGAAAGCAATTGTAAAAGGGCAAATGGTCAGGGAAGCTAGAATGACTAGTATGGATGATGATTTCTTAAAGGAAATTGAATTTATTAAACAGATGTTTATTAGACGTGGTTATCCGGAAACATTATGTACATGTATTGCTGAAGACGTTACATCAAAAAGACTTAAAGGAGTTTATTGGGCTTTAATTAATGGTAAACCTATTGGTGAACGGATACGCTCAAATGCCAGCGCATATGATTGTTTGAGATCAGGCAGAGATGTAACTGGAGGTGGGAACACTGAGTCCATAAGGGTCAGTAATGACAATTTGCTATTTTTTACTACTACTTATTCCTTTGATGCTCCGTATATCAGGGAGATAGTTACTAACAATTGGAAACTCTTAAGGCTTGACCAAATGGTTAGTGAAAAAGTGGGGGCACCTCCTAGATGTGTTTTTAGGAAGGGGTGCTCATTTAAACAACTTTTAGAAAGGGAACGAAAGCCTCAGCCTGTATGTAATAGAAGTAGGGGTACTTTTAAATGTGGTAGGTGTAGTGTATGTCACTTAATTAATACCACTAATTCAGCATACAAAGTAGCTGGTGTTCCCATCAGGCTTGATGGCCACTATGATTGCTTTAGTAGGAATTTAGTTTATGTGGCCTTGTGTGGACAATGTCCGGCCTTTTACATTGGAAAGACAAGCAGGGCGTTTAGGGATCGTATAATCGAGCACCAATCAGACATTAGATTAAGGAAGAAGACTAATACTTTATATAGGCATATTGAGTTGAACACGGGTCATTCTTTTAAATTCAGTGTCATTCAGCAGATATTGGTTGATACCCAGGGTAGAGTGCTTGAAGTACACTTAGACATTTGTGAAATGAAATGGCAACTGAAATTGAATTCTCTAGTGTTCCCAGGCATTAATGACTGCATTAGTATTATGCCTATTTTGAAATTTAAGGATATTTTGGGATAGGTTATCAGTGCATGTATATACATTTACAATTTTATATATACAATATTTATATATTGTTTACACCTTACTGTTTTGTGACCACAGGTTTTCAGAGTATTAACTCAACAGTTTTTAATGGTTACTAACCTTTGGGTTAGTGTTTCTTTTATTTTGAAAGGAATTTTTACTTGCACTACTAATTTGATGATGCCATTTTTATGTGTCACATATAAAAAGGGAGTGTTTTTTATCATTTGTATTCTGAAGAAGTCTGATTAAAGACGAAACCTAGGTAATTTAGTGTGGTCTTTGGTGTCTGTTCTGGTTTTTTGCTTCCTGGAGTCGATCTGCTGCTGGTCTACCTTGTTTCTGGTTTGGTTCTTTTTTCAGTATGGATAGAGTTTGTCAATTATACCCGAGTGGGGTATTGTATTGAACCCATTAACCAGGACCAGGTAGGCAGTATATACTGTTTTCCCCTCATCCATTGCCTTGGCGGCCTTCTCAATTAAGTTCACTGGGTTTTGTAACCATGAACTTCCTTGACAAATCTGAACTGGGTCGGGTCCAGTGTTTGAAGATTGCTTATGTCTTTGTTGATTATCTCCATGAAAATTTGTTCCATGGCTTTGAATATTAGACTGGACAGACGAATATGTCTGTAGTTTCCAGGTTCAGTTGATGGTCCACCCTTGTAAAGTGGGATAGCTGTTGGAGTCCTCTGTTCTGCTGGTGCAAGCCTGTTTTGAGGATATAGTTGAAAAGTGGCCTTGAATAGGCCATGTTTTCAGCTATTTAGGAGACATCCCGGGATATTTTTGGGACCCTGTTAGGCTGTGTTTTTGGTCTTAGTGAGCACCAACAGGACTTGCCACTTGTTAATAGTTGGGGGTTATGCTAATAGGTATTTCAT
The DNA here is from genome assembly GCF_019279795.1 of Protopterus annectens. Taxonomy (NCBI): domain Eukaryota; kingdom Metazoa; phylum Chordata; order Ceratodontiformes; family Protopteridae; genus Protopterus; species Protopterus annectens. The sequence goes on from NC_056739.1 coordinate 924,134,204, forward strand.
GGAAGAAGGCAGATATACCTGTTGCTCAGGCTGCTACAGAGAGATTGACCTACTGCCAGCTGTAATATTGAGAAAAGATAAGTGTTTATTCTCATTTTTGTCTGCATTTTGATTTATTACCTCTGTAATCTGTACAACTGTACTTATTCTTCTTCTTGTGTGTTATAGCTGTATATCTCTTAGTGTTGACCTCAGTTGTAGTGAAATCCTGTCTAGAGGCCTTGTCTGTTTTCTCAGTGACAGTAAGTTTTCAGAACTAGTTTCATCCGGCCAAAGTATTCCTGCATCGGTATTGTTTGGTTTCTGTCCTGTGTTTTAAATCAGATATACCTGTTGCTCAGGCTGCTGCAGAGAGATTGACCTACTGCCAGCTGTGATATTGAGAAAATATAAGTGTTTATTCTCATTTTTGTCTGCATTTTGATTTAATATCTCTGTAATCTGTACAACTTTACTTCTTCTTCTTCTTCTAGTTTGTCTCCACCCACCCTCCCTTTTCTTGCTTTGGTGTTAGTGTTGCTGGCTCTGGAATTGCCCGCCCCTCCTATGTCTGTATTTGAACACTCCTCCTGAGTCCATCTCATTTGCTCACTTAACCGAATACAGTGAGATCGTATTCAGAGTCTAGTGTTCACTCTACATAATATTTTATTTACATTTATTTTTATTTACATTTGTTGACCGGGCTAGTCTAGCTGGATATATTTCCATTTTCAGTAGAGACTCGGGGAGAAAAGCTCCACACAGATATACAAAAGTATAAAATATTGTTACATGGTAAAATAAGGATTAATAAACAAAATAGAAACAGGTAGTTATTACATTCTAGATATAAAAACACTTGAGAAAAGTTACAGTAATCAGAATAATGCTTAAGAAAGCTAAAACAGATATAACACAGTAAGAGTTATGTACAATAGATATAAAAAACACTTGAGAAACAGTAACAGTGAACAGAGTATTGCTTAAGACAGCTAAAACAGATATTAAGAGTTATGTACAATAGTTTATATCAGGTAGAATGATTTAAATAATAAGTTGATTAGAGTTTAAATAATATCAGTCTTATTTACAAGACAAAGCATGTAAATGTTTGGAAGTTTGGTAAGAAGAGGAAAAAACAGGGGTGAAGAGGATGGTTAGTCAGGGTTTCTACAAGGGCATAGCCAGTGCATTTGGAGGTGTTTTTTAAGTTTTTGTTTAAAGAGTGGCAAGGATGTAATTAGAGTTAGTTCAGTGGGTAATAGGTTCCAGTGTTTTCCTGCTGTGTTGGTAAACAGAGAGGCACCAGCTGTAATATTTGACTTTGTTAAGCTAGCAAGGAGTTTGCTAGAAGAACGTAGGGAGTTCAGATTATTATATGGGACTAAGAGTTTTGAGAGTATAGGGGTATTATTGGGTTGGTAAAATATCTTGTGGGCAATTGTGAGTTGGGGGATTATCAGATGGTTTTGGAATTCCAGCCAATCTAATTGTCTAAGATTAGAACAGTGATGGGTTCTGAAGGGATTGCCAGTAGCGAATCTGGCAATGTTATTATAGGAAGTTGCTAATTTGTTAAGGTTGGTTTTCTTAAGGTTGGTAAATATAGGTGAAGCATACAGAAGGGTTGAGATTAGGTGGGAGTGAGTGATCTTGGCTCTGGCTGCTGGGGTTAGAAAAGGTTTTATTCTGTATAAGGAGCCTATTTTTCTGTTTACTATTTTAATGGTGTTGTTTATATGGTAATCAAATGAGAAATGATTTTCAATGGTTAGTCCTAGAAGTTTAGTGGTAGAGTCAGGGAGAATAACAGTACCATTATTTGAAGAGATTGAGAAGTCTACGGGGGTGGACCTAGTAGTGGGTGTAAAGAGAAGGAGTTTTGTTTTTTTGGCATTAAGAAGGAGACAACGTTTGGTAAACCATGTTTCTACAGTGTTGAAAACATCTTGAGTAAGAGAATATAGTTCAGATGGAGAGGTTGATGAGCATATTAGTGTGGAGTCATCTGCATATTGAATAGAAGTGGCTTGAGGAATTGCTACATTGAGATCATTAATAAATAATGAGAAGAGAAGTGGTCCAAGAATAGAGCCCTGAGGGACCCCGGTGGTAACAGGTAAAAAGGATGAGACTTGATTTTCCCAGAAGACTGCTTGTTGCCTGTTGCTGAGGTATGATCTGAACCATTTAATGGCCAGAGAATCAAAGGAAAGAGATTCAAGAATATTGATTAAGAGGGTATGGTTAACCATGTCGAAAGCTTTAGAGAGGTCAATAAAGAGTGCAGAAGAGAGGAGGTTTTTATTACGGTTTCTATTGATGGTATCTGTGAAGGATATTACGGCAGTAGTGGTACTATGTGATGGTCTAAAGCCATGTTGACAGTTTGCTATTAAGTTATGTAGAGAGAGATGATGTAAAAGTTGTTGGTGAATGCATTTTTCCATAATTTTTGCTAAGGGTGATAAGAGAGCAATTGGCCGATAGTTAGAGTAATCATTAGAGTTCCCACCTTTATGTAAGGGGATAATGTGGGAGATTTTCCAAACATCTGGGATGGTTCCTTCTTGGATTGTGCTATTTATAAGGATAGATATAGGGTAAGCAATTACCTTGGCTGCTTTTTAGAGAAATTGGGAAGGAAGTTGGTCAGGAGATGGAGTACATGGCTTAAGTTTTAGAATAAGTTTATAGTTGAGAGAAGTAGAGATGAGTTGTAGTTTGAATTTAGAGGAAGAGTGTGGTAAGTTGATGGGAATGCTGGAGTTTTCTGAGATAAGTTGACTAGCTAGAGATTGTATAGTCTCAGTGAAGAAAGAGTTAAAGGTATTGGCAGTTTGATGGAGTGTTTGGATCTGCATCAAGTGGGGTGGGTGTGCGGGAGTTGCCTGGGGAAAGGAGCTTATTAATGCAAGACCAGAACTTTTGAGGATTATTTTGATGAGTTTGCTGAAGTTTACAATAGTAGTTTTTTTTATCTGTAAGTATAGCTTTTTTGTGCTGTTTCTAAGCTGCCTATAATATAGGTGATCAGAGCTATTTCTATAGGTTCTCCATTTAGCCCAGACTTTGTTCCTAAGTAGAATTTGATTCCTAGTTTCATTAGAAAGCCATGGGGCTGGGTTAGACTTCATTCTAATGGAACGTTTGGGAGCATGCTTATCCAGGATAGATAAGAAAGCAGTGTTAAAATACTGTACTGCCTCTTCAAGTGGGAGGGACTTTAATGGGTTCCAGTTGCATGCTTTAAGGTCAGTTTGAAATAATTCTGCCTTAAAGTGTTTGGTAGAGCATGCTGTCCTAAAGATGAGGAGGTTTGGAAAATCCTTCTTTCCTCTAGTGATGTAGGTCAAGAAATGATCACTCATATTATCTGGCAGGGTTCCTACTTTGTAAGATTGTTTCACTTTGTTTATGAGAATCCAGTCTAAGGTGCTCTCTTTCTTATTAGGTTTGTTAATTCTGGTTGTAGAGGTTATGGTTTGGGTAAAGCCGTGGAGGTTAATATGAGAGGTAGGATTTTCAGCACTAACACTTTTCCAGTCAATGTTAAAGTTACCTAGTATTATTGTTTCTTGGGGGTAAGTAGAAGACAGCCAGCTAAGAAAAGACTCAATTGTAGTGATATTATTTCCGGGTGGTATGTAAATGCAGATAATGTATAAAGATTTATTTACATTGATTTGAAGCTTAGTAATGAGGATTTCTGCGTTGCTGTCCTGGGTTGGATTAGATGGTAGGGTAGAGATATGAAGTCCATTTTTAAATAGAATTGCTACTCCACCACCTTTACGTTTTGTTCAGTCTTGTCTCACTATATTATAGCCTTGGGGAATAATTTCATTGTCTTTAGTTTCTGGTTTCAACCAAGTCTCAGTGAGGCAGAGGATATCAAAGGAGTGAATATCTAGGAGGGCATGAAGGTGAGCTACTTTATTATTGATGCTTTGGATATTAAGATGCCCTATTAGGAGAGAGCTATTGCATTTAGGGTGAGTTGTTTGGATTGTAATACAGAGAGAAGATTTGAGAAGGCCAACCCACTTAGGTTCTTACTTCCTCTCTCTCCTTGCACTTTACTAACAACAAAAAAAAAATTAATTTGCTTTTACTGTATTTGTGTTTTCTCCTACTTTATTGCTGCTTGGTAGTAGCCTGATTAAATTGTAACTGTTACTTTAAGTCTTTTGGTTTAAACATTTGGGCTTCATACCGGTTGTTTTACATTAAGAAGGTTTTTGGTCTTTACTGTTGTGACAGGACAGGTAGTTTACATCCTTCTAAGCTGGGAATTGCTGATTGAAAGCTCAGTGTCTGCTATTCTAAAAGTGTATTAGTTCTGGTTTAAGCACTTGGGCTTCAGGCCAGTTATTCTACATTAAAGGGGCAATATGCTGTTCCTGGTCTGCACTCTTGTGGGAGGAGAGGCTGGATTCTGCCCTCCTGAGCTGAGAATTTCTAGTCACAGGCTTATTGTGCCTGCTTATTTGAACTGTTTCTGAAACTGGTGTGTCTTTTTGCTGTAGCATAGGACCAGATTCAGGTGTGCTGAATCTAGCTTCGTTTGTATAACTTGAGCACTGATCCAGGCCATCTTTTTTGGAGAAGGTTTCCCTGCACCCTAGTAACGGGAGTGTGCAGTTAGAACTTGTCTGATTGAAGACTGCTGGAACAGGGCTCAGTTTTGAGTTTTTTTCTTGTTAACTGGGTCACTTGTTTAAATAAGATCTGTTCATTTTCTATTGTTTATATATATATATATATATATATATATATATATATATATATATATATATATATATATATATATATAGATATATATAAATTGCACCTTATTCATCTGCTTTTACTGTATTTGTGTTTCTTCCTACTTTTCTTACTGGGGGAATTGACTACAAGTGAACTGAGATATATAACAATAAGCATCTTTTTATGTGCATTTAAAGTGTTTTTTTAATTGCAACTGCTTTATTTTCTGAAAGAAAATATGTATCATTGTTTCCCACCTTTCTAAGCTAGTAAAGTCCAGTTTTCAGGCTAGTGCTGAATTCAGGGCTGTGTTACAAATCTCTGTGTTTGCCCATACCTTACTTGGATAGAAGGAAGTTTCTCTATTCACCTGTGAGAGAGGGGAGCTTTGAGCAGCCATCTGTCCCTGGAGGAGTGGTTCCTGCCTAGAAAGTAATATTTTCTTGGCCATTTTGCGCTAATTACTATCTCTTTCATTTCCCTGCTATAAAATATGCATTTTCCCGGTTTTGCGCACTGGGCAGCGCCGGTTAGCTAGGGTATAAGTATTCCCGGCTCCACAAAGTCTCCTCTTCAATTTTTCCCTGGGAACTAGACAAACTTTCAACTTAAGCACTCAAGCCATTGAATTCTCAGCCCAGCACTTGCTCAAAACTCATAGCAAGCACTTATAAACCCTAGCACTACAGAAGGACAAGGCTGTCTATTCGACCTTACCAGCCATTCAGTAAAACAGTTTACTGTCCCTATCCAGGCATGTCCAAAGGGCACTTTCAGGTGTACTCCCCAGTCCAACGGGTGAATCTGGGCATTTTGAGGCAATGTTACAACTGCCTCATGTACACAGACAACGCTCTCCTACCATGAAACACTAATACATGTGAGAGATGCAATTATACAGCCAAACTGGAGGCTTAGCTCTCTCAACCCAAGACTGGATCTGACAGTCAAGAGGAGAAGGGAAATACTGGCATCACACCGCCAGTCTCACATAGACCCATTAAACCAGCACTGGCAAAAAACACACGTAAATACACGAAAACATACTTGGAGGCTCTAAATAAAAATCTGCAAAAGCAACAGAGCCCTCCAAAGCAGACATTCAAGCAACCTCCACCCCCCCCAACACAAACCATGAAATGCATACTTCACAAAACCAGTGTGCCATGCAATCACAGCCTTCAAGGCAAAATAACATACCCAACATACTAGTAATAGGTGACTCTATAGTCAGGCACACTGACGTCCCACTCACTAGGCTGAATAAGGAGAAGGTTACTGTTAGCTGCCTGTCAGGTGCCAGGATCCGCCACATAGCACAAGCACTCAGGTCACTCCAGAACAAGTACAAATATGACTCTGTCATTGTCCGTGTTGGTGTGAATGACCTGAGCCGTACCTCCCTGGACTACATGAAAAGAGACATGGAAGAGCTCTCTGATCACATAGCCCAGGCCGGTATGACCATGACCTGGAGTAGCATCCTGCCCTCACCAAGAATGATACCACGGTATAAAGACAAAATTATCAACTTCAACAATTGGCTAAGTTTCTGGTGTCATTCAAAGGGGATCCAGTGTCTGTCTACCTGGGATGACATGCTTGACAAGCCACACTGCTTCGCTAGAGGCGGCTTGCACCCTGTCACCCTTAGGCTTTTGAATACTGGCCAAGGCTCTTGCCACCCCCATAGTGCCTTTTTTAGGCAAGGCTCAAAATACAAACCCACCACCGTAAATAGCACAAGTAACAAAAATCTGAGCGTAATACTACTCAATGCCAGAAGTCTAAACCTCAAAATGCACGCACTCGAGGCACTGCTCAGTATGGAGAAAATCGATATATGTGCATTAACAGAAACCTGGTTTAAGGCTTCAGAGAGCACCCCAGCACTACCAGGCTACAACCCATACTATACATTTTGGCCACAGAATCCGGACCAAAATACAAAAGACAGGGGAGTATCCATATTCATCAAGGATACCCACACCTCCAGGTTAGTGGCACAGCACGATGCTTCAGAGATTATCCACATGCAACTAACAATGGGCAAAACTGCAATTCAAATTGTAGCTTGCTATAGACTACCCACCATGTCTCAGGACCCCCATTCCACATTCCTGGAAACACTGGGTAACATAAAGGTCCTACCAAACACCCTAATATTTGGTGATTTCAACTACCCAAACATTAACTGGGAGAACTACTCAAGTACTAACTCCCTTGCCCAACATTTCCTAGAATTTATAAACTCAAATGCCTGAAACAACTGGTCACCACTCCCACCAGAGGTGACAACATATTGGACCTGGTCATCGCCAACATGGGCGACCAGTGTTCCACAAAGGAGGTCAACCCCTTGCTGGTTAGATCTGACCATAAACAAATTACTTTGGATATCCACATTCCGCCCCCACCCCCAGACAAGCAAACCACCATGAAAACCTTTTCAAAAGCAAACTTCACATTATTTAAGACGGAGGTGGAAAGTTTCAAAGCCCCCATGCTAAAGGATAATGCTGTCCAAGCTGCAAAATCCTTTACTAATGCATTCTACGGGCACCTACAAGAATGCATGGATTGTGCTATCCCAAGCAAAACCAAGACTCATTCCTCCAAGAAAAGGAAACCAGCCTGGTGGACCCCTGCCATAAACAATAGGAGGAAGAAACTAGTACAGAAAAGAGTAAAATCCTAAGAAGGGAAGACATTCCTGATCAGTATCAGCAAGAAAGTACGATCTTCATAAAATCGTCCAAGGCAAGCTTTGAAAGAAAACTTGCCAAGGACTCCAAAGATAACCACAAGGCATTCTTTAGCTATGTCAAGAATCTGAGTGACAATGCTCAGATCTGCTCAGAGTTAGTGCAGAATGGCACAAAATACATTGAGCCAACCGATATTGCCAACATCCTGGCAGACAGGTTCAGTGCAACTTCACCCCCCTCTCACCCCCAAAAGGGCCCATAACCATACCAGAAGAATGTAGAGCCCCTGAAATCACAGACACTCAGGTTAAAATAGCCCTCTCCAAAGCCAAAAACACAGCATCAATGGGACTGGACGGTGTCCCAGGCTGCGTCCTACACAAGCTCAAAGATGAACTAACCCCTCACCTAAACACACTGTTCAAACTCAGCCTCTCCACAGGCTACGTACCCATAGAGTGGTGCACGGCAATAGTTATTACGCTCCACAACAGACCCCGGGACCTATCGCCCTATAAGCCTGACTAGCTTGGTCTGCAAGGCTATGGAGAGCATCATCATGGAACTTATTAACAGAGACATTGGGAACCTCCAAACACTGGACCCTACCCAGTTCGGCTTTGTTAAGGGCAGATCATGCCTCCTAAACCTGGTGGACTTCTTTGAGACAGTTACCAAGGCTATTGATGAGGGAAAGATTGTACACACAGCCTGCCTAGACCTCACAAAGGCCTTCAACACCATTCCCTATTCTTGTATTATAGACAAGTTCACCAACCTGAACATAAACCCCTATCTCACAAGATGGGTTGCCAGTTGGCTCACGGACAGAACCCACATGCTGAGAGTTGCAGGAGCTAGGTCTGATGTTAAACCGGTTACAAGTGGCGTTCCCCAGGGCTCAGTCCTAGGACCCCTCCTGTTCGGCATATACTTCTCCGAGGTGCAGACAAGCACAGGAGGACTATGGCTGACCAAGTTCGCAGATGACTGAAAACTAGCGGCTATAAATGACTCACCGGCTGACACAGACATCCTCCAAAAGTGTCTCACTGAGCCGAATACCTGTGTCAAAATCATGGCCTCAAGCTAAATGCCAAAAAGTGCATAGTTATTCCCTTTGGAAATAACAAAGTACCCACAAACTACCACATAGGTGGCAGTCCCCTAAATACAGAAAACGTAATAAGGGATCTGGGGACCCAAGTAGATAGTAATCTCTCCTTTGATAATCACGTTGCCAAAGTGGTTAGAAAATCCTTCTATGTGGCCCACCAAATCACAAAATGGTTTGCATCCAGATCAAAAGAGGTCATTGTGCCCCTCTACTCATCACTCATCAGACCCATCATAGAATACAGTGCCCCATTTGGGATGTACCTTACAAGACACCTGCAACAGCTGGAAAGACCACAGAAGTACCTCACCAAGAGGATCACTGGCCTCAAACAGATGTCCTATGTAGCTCAACTGAAGAAACGCCAGCTGTACTCGGTTGCGTACCGCCTGCTCAGAGGTGATCTCTGCCTGACATACAAGGCCATGTCCAACCCAGAATTGATAGACATGCTCCACCTAAAGAAAACCTTATCCCCTCGAGCCACATGCTCTAGGGATCTAAACCTCACCACAACAATAAATAGGACGTGCTGGAGGGACAGATTCCTGTCCCAGAGACTTCCCATGCTTTGGAGCAAGATTCCAATCTACATTAGGCAGAGCTTCTCGCTAGCACTCTTCAAGAGAAACCTTGACGAGTGGATGGGAAACAGAAAGTTTACCCCGGGGATCACTTCAGTGGCTCTGCTGGACAGAGGCACAGAGAATTAATCTAAGGGGGTGGCGAAAGCCAACACATTTTGGCTAGGCTTATAAATGCCTTCAGGCAGATAGCCTAGTACCTACCTATGAACCTAAGACAGGAGGGTAATGTGGAGTGATGTTTGAGCTGAATTTGTCAGCCAGCAAATTCACTATGTCACTCTACTCGGTGAAGGTGACACCATTGACCACCAGTTCAGCACACTGATGCATGCTGCATTTGAGGTTTTGGACATTGCTGTAGAAGGCCCTATGGTTGTCTTTAGCCTGCGAGACCATCTTGACCTCATATATGACCTTGTTGAATGTAATTAGTCCTCTTAGTTTCCTGTTTGGTTTAATTAGAGAGCTCCTATCATTGTGGGAGTTGCACTTCTTGATTTTACCATATTTTTTCCTTTGTTATATATCCTATTAAAGTTATAATTCCCACCAGTGTAGTTTGTTTTCATATGTGTGTACTAGGCTAATGGCCCTGGAGCCTTTACAAGCCTAGCCTATAAGATTACCCTGGAATCGTGTCACACAACCTTAGTTCCCAGTGTCTCTGTCGAGTAGAGCCACTGGAGTGATTCCCCGGGGTGAATTTTTTATTTCCCATCCAATCATCAAGATTTCTGTTGAAGAGGGCCAATGAGGTGCTCTGTTTGACATGTATGGGAAGTCTATTCCATAGCATGGGCAGTCTGTGAGTTATGAACCTGTCCCTCCAGCTTGTTCTGTTGATTTTTGTAATGAGGTTGAGGTCTCTGGAGTGTGTGGTGGGGAGTGACTGGGATTTTTTTAGATGCAGCATTTCTAATAGAGCTGGGTCAGACATGGCTTTGTAAGTCAAGCAGAGATCGCCTCTAAGTAGGTGATATGAGACAGAAAATAGTTGTTTTTTTTGGGGGGGGGGTCTGTCCATATAGGACAAGTGTTTAAGGCCTAGGATCCTCTTTGTGAGGTACTTTTGTGACTTCTGCAGTTGTTGCAGGTATCTAGTGAGGTACATGCCAAATGGGGTATTGTACTCAATGACTGGCCTAATGAGGGAAGAGTAGAGGGAGACAATGACCTCTTTCTTCCTGGATGAAAAACTCTTAGTAATGAGATGTGCCACATAGAAGGACTTTCTGACTATAGTGGCAATGTGGTGGTCAAAATTGAGGTTACTGTCAACCTGTGTTCCCAGATCTCTTATAATGCCTTTTGTGTTCAGTGGATTACTGTTGATGTGGTAATTCATGGGAACTGGGTTTTTCCCAAAGGGGATGACGACACATTTTTTGGTATTGAGCTTAAGGCCATGGTTCTGACACCAGTCATTGGTCTCGGAGAGGCCTTTGTGTAGGATGTCAAAATCACTTGGGGAGTTAATAATAGCTCCCAACGTGCAATTGTCTGCGAACTTTGTCAGCCAGAGTCCCTTCCTGTTGGCCTGGACTTCAGAGAAGTAAATACCAAACAAGAGAGGACCCAGGATCGAACCCAGTAGGGCTGCACTCATGACTGGTCATCAGTCTGACCTGCAGTCGGCTACTTTCACACTGTGGGTTCTATCTGTGTGACAGTTTGCAACGCATCTAGTGATATAGGGGTTGATGCCTAGCTTAGTGAGTTTTTCTATGATTCCTGAGTGGGGAATGGTATCAAAGGTCTTGGCTAGATCAAGGTAGGCTGTATGAACAGCCTTTCCTTAATTCACAGCTCTGGTGACTGACTCAGAGAAGTCAACCAGGTTGAGCAGGCATGATCTACCCTTCACAAAACCAAACTGTGTGGGATTCAGAGTTTGGAGGTTCCCTATATTCTTGTTTATTAGTTCCATGATAATGTGTTCCATAGCTTTGCATATTAGACTCATCACACTAATGGGGCAGTAGTTCCCAGGGTCTGTAGTCACTCCTCCTTTGTGGAGAGGGATAACTGTAGCAGTGCGCCATTTGGTAGGGACAAAGCCTGAGGTGAGGCTGTGATTGAACAGGGCACACAGGAGAGGTGCCAGTTCACTCTGTAGTTCATGTAGAACACAGCCAGGGATATTGTCAGGTCCCATATAAGCTGCATTCTTGGCCTTGGACAGTGCCGTTTTAACCTGTGCAGCAGTAATACTGGGTGCCTGGCAATCTACTGGTATTGTGATTGGTCCTTTGGTGGAGGCGAGATGGGTAAAGTTGGCACTGAATCTGTCAGCCAGTATATAGTAAATATATGTTAGCTCGGAATAGGAGTTATCATTGTGCAGTAGCTCATAGTAAATTTTGGTATAGCCGTGGAGATTCTTTACATAATTATTGAAGGCATTGTGGTTGTCTTTACTATCTGCTGCAATTCTGTTTTCATAGCTAGATTTAGAGGGTTTGATGAGGGATCTCAACTTTTTGTTGAGGCTGATAAGGGAGTTTTTCCAGTCTTGGGACTTCACCTTAGTCCACATCAGTTTCCTTATTCTGTTGTAGAGTTTGTTTATGGCAGGGGACCACCAGATTGGCTTCCTTTTTTTGGAGGAGAGCTTCTTGGTATTATTGGGGATGGCAAGATCCGTGCATTTGTGTATGTGTTCGTACAGTGCATTGGTGTATGATTTGGTGGTCATACAACTATTCTCCATTTACTTGAGTGCCATGGAGTAATCCAGCTCTGTTTTTAGGAGTCCAGAGTTAGCTTTGGAGAAGTTTTTCATGGTGGTTACCTTTGCGGGGGCTGAGGGGTGGGATGGATGTGGATTTCCAAGGTGATTAATTTGTGGTTGGATCTAACTAGGGTGAAGTTTACTATTGATGTAGAGCAACGGTCACCCATGTTAGTAATGACCAGAACAAGGATGTTCCTACCTCTAGTTGGGGGGGGGGGTAAGAACGAGCTGGTCTAGGACATTGGAATTAATGAATTCCAGGAAACGTTGGGCAAGTATATTGGTACACGAGGGATAGTTGAAGTTGTCCAGTATGAGTGTGTTAGGTTGGACCGTAATATTCTCCAGTGTGCTTAGAAATGTGGAGTGTGAGTCTTAGCACATGGTTGGGGACTTATAGCAGGCTATGACCCGAATCGCTGTCTTACCCAATGTTAGCTGCACCTGAAGTATCTCTGATGCACTATGTTGGGGTTCCATTCTGGAGGTGTGTTCATCCTTTACGAATATGGAAACACCACCACCTTTGGAGCTTCGGTCCCAGTTCTGGGGCCAAAAGTTGTGGAATGAGTTATAGCCTGGTAGTGCAGGGATGCTTTCTGCTGCCTTGAACCAGGTCTCTGTTACAGCACAAATGTCAATGTTGTCCATTTTAAGGAGTGCTTCGGGTGAGTGCATTTTGAGATTTAGACTTCTAGCATTGAGCAGCATGACCCTCGCATTGCATTTGTTTGTAGCTGTTACAGTGGTAATTTGGTCTTTGGAACACCAACTAAAAAGGTGCTATAGGGGTGGCAGGAGCCTTGGCCAGTATCCAGAAGCCCAGGGGTGACAGATGGAGGCCATCTCTGGCAAACCATCGAGGTCTGTCAATCATGTCATCCCAGGGAGACAGATATTGGATCCCCTTAGAATGACACCAGAAACATAGCCAATTGTTGAAATCAATCATTTTCTGCTTGTACTGTGGTATCATGCTGGGTGATGGTAGGAAGCTGCTCAGGGCTAGGGTTATACCCACATGGGCTACATAATCCGAGAGCTCCTCCATGTCTCTTTTCATGTAGTCCAGGGAGGTACATGTCATTCACCCCCACATGTACAATGACAGAGTCATATTTGTACCTGTTGTTGAGGGACCTGAGTGCATGCATTATGTGCTGGCTCCTGGCACCTGACAGGCAGCTGACTGTTACTTTCTCCTTATTCAACCTAGTGAGTGGGACATCAGTGTGCCTCACTGTCAAGTCGCCTATGACTAGTGTGTTGGGCATGATGTTTTGCATTAGGGGCTTTGGTTGAGTGGCACACTGTTTAGGAGAGTTATGTCTCTCATGATTAGTGTTGTGTGTGGTGGTCGAGTGGTTTTCTGCCTTGGAGGTTTCTCCTGTTTGGGTAGATTTTTTATGGAGAGCCTCCACAAAGCTGGGTGTGTGGTTTGTGTTTTTATGTGAAGGCAGTGCTGGTGTTTGTTCTGGAGGGCTATGTGTTCCATGTGGTGTGGTGCAAGTGTTGACCTTCTCCTCTTGACCAGCTATTCTGGTCTTGGCTGGAGAGTGTGCGGCTTCCAATTTGGATATATAAGTGTATCTCTCGCAAGTCTGAGTGTTGGGAGGTAAAAGGAGAGGGGCTGTCAGTGTACATGTGGCAGTTGCTACATTGCACATTAATAATAAGTACTGGAGCTGTTTCCTTGTAGAATGTTTAGTGCTTGTAGCACTTTCGTGTGCTACAGTAATTGCTACAGGAAGTCTGGTAAAGTGCTAGACTAATAAGTTAGTAAAAGTGCAGGTGAGGAGAGAACTAGCAGATCTAAGGGAAAAATTGAAGAGCAGACACCTCTCATAAGCTTACAAACAGTCCTGGGTACAGCAAATCTGTATCTGGACTAGACTAGTTATAGGAATGGCGGGAAACACGCACAATCATGGGCTTTTAAACCAGAGAGTTGAAAGAGGTGCAAAAACTGCCCAAATGGCCAATAAACTACAATTTCTGGGCCAGAAAGTACTCCTCTTGTGGTTGATAGGCTACCTAATGCTTACCACTCACACTGACAAGCTAGAAGGCTTTTCTCCAACACATAAAAGCTTGGGGGGGGCTCAGAAACTTAAACAGTCCTGGATACAGCAAATCTGTATCTGGACTAGACTAATTACAGGAATGGTGGGAAACAAGTGCAAACATGCACTTTTAAACAAGAAAGTTGAAAGAGATGGAAAAACTGCCCAAACGGCCAATAAACTAAAATTTCTGGGCCAGAAACCACTCCTCTTGTGGTAGATAGGCTACCTAGTGCTTACTACACCCACTGATAAGTTAGTAGGCTTTCCTCCAACACAGAAAGGCTTGGGGGGCTCAGAAGCTTACAAACAGTCTTGGAATTTTACAGTTTGTTTTAGGCTTACTTCTAGTAGGTACGGCATCCTTTATATAGCAATTTAGATTGTAGTGCAGGGTCGCTGTGAACAATTCTGCAAAGGTTGTTATGAACTTTGGGTTCAGAGGGGCATTGAATTTTGATAAACTATCTATTAATAGGGTGTAGTTTGCTTTGGGATAGTTCCTAATTGTTATTGGTTGATGATTTTTTTAATTACTTTTGCAGTGACGTCAGTTTCCTTTTGAAATGTTTTTATGTACCTGTAATTCAATTCAAATTTGTATAAATTAGATTTTTAATTTATTTTTTCATATTATGTGGTTTTAGTTTTAATGAATTTTATTTACTTGACATGAATCCTAAACTTCCATTAATCACTGAAGTAGATACATTTAAACACCATTTTAAACCTAGCCAGGCAGATGATGATTATCTGGTAGTTATTCTGTGATGACTTTATTATGTCCTATGATTTGGTGTGGGAAGCACTGAGCATTCTGCAATGGGTAATTGTCAGAATTCCCTCTTATACTAACTAACCCCATTCTGATAAACTTTTTCTTTCTCTTAGTCTCTCTCTCTCTCTTTCGGCTTTTCCTGGTTAGGGGTCGCCACAGTGGAACTCCATTCCACTAATGATTGGCAGTGGATTTTTACAGTGCCAAGGTGCCAGCCCGACACCCAACCTTCAAAGAAGGCACACCCATTCATGCACACAGCTACCTGCATGTCTTTAAATGTCACTCAACCACAGGGAGGACACGCAGACTCCACACAGAAGGTGCTCCAGCCAAGAATCGAAGCGGAGAACCTCTTGCTGTGAGGCGACAACGCTAACCACAGCACCATTGCACCTAAAAGTGCATGCATGTCATGATACTGCTGCTCAGTAATTTTCTGGGCTAGGAATGCATGGCTAGCTCTTGTACCATTTGTTTCATGCCTGCTACTTGCATCGTTTAGATCTCAGTCCTGAGTATTCGTTTTGGGAAAGTTTATTTTTTGATATGTTGTTATGGTCAAAAATAGTGGCAAACAACACAGCTCAGCAGAGTAGAAAAATATCCTTTATTATAAAGAGCATGTGTACATGGGAGACTAAGCAATCAATGTCTTATATCCTTGAACACAGTAAACTTCATTTTTTATATTGTGAAAGCTTTTAGGCAAAACATTTGTATCTATTAAATTATAGCCACTGACCAATTAAAACTAAATACCTTTTTATTATTTTACTTAATAAGAATCTGCAAACCCCTTATTTGTGTCTTTCCATATAAGGCACAAGTTCCAGTCTTTCATGTTAAGACTGTCTAAGCTGGCAATATTCCCATTGGCAGTAAAAGAAAACTAAAGACAGACACAGGTTATCTGGACCCATCTTGAAATAAGACGGATTCCATAAAGAGAAAATGCTATTTAAACAGTAAACTTTTTCTCCGTCTTACACTTTTCCCTTCACAATCCCGCATTTGATGCTGTGAAATATCATTAAACTCAGATATTTTATGACTAGACAATAGCAGCAGATTTTCAAATTGGTAAACACTTTTTCACAGGCAATGAAACATTCATAACATGCTGTTTCATTCTGTCCTTGACATGCACAATGCTTATACAGATGCTTAGTAAAACAATTTTGTGAGTAATAAACACATGCCTATGCTTAAATGGAATAACAAAGACATTTGAATACCATTCAGTTTCATATTCTTTACTAAAGAGATGTTCATAGATTCACCCCAAATCCCTTTCTTCAATATCCTCTTTTACATTGCAGTTTTATTCAGTTGTAGTCATTGGCATTGTTTCTACTTTATTTTTAATATGCACATTTTGTAACTGATACTTTTTCTAAATTCAAGATTTATGATCAACATTTGTATATAAATAAAATACTTAACAGGATGATGATAATTTTAATGATTATAAAAAATTTGAAATGACTTGCTCCCTACCCAGAAAACAAGTTAGTCAAACATTCCCATTGAGAGCTGTCAGCCTGTTTTGCATGTGACAGCTATGCAACCTTTTATATAATTTCTAGCTGATGGCAAATGGAGTGTTACGTATCAGGAATAAGTAAGCAACACTCTATTTCACCTTTGCTTTCAAGGGTAGTACATGTGCACTCATCAAAATAAAGTGCAATTATGTTCTGCAGCACCACATTGCAGATGGCTGTCATTTAAATTGTAATTTGATTTATTTGATCCAAAAGTGGCATTGCCTGATATTTCTTATAGCTTAAACAGTTTTCTGAACTCCCAAATTTACTTTAATGCCCCATAAGATGGCAGAATCCCTTCTCCTGAAATAACACCGTCACCTAGATCCATATGTAACAATCCTTATGATGGTAAACCCAAGAAGCGTGTCTTCCCAACAGAATTTTTAATGCTCTTTGCCTCCCTGTTTTGATGAGCATTGCAGTTTTTCCCACTAGGTAACAGCTGTAATACCATGACCTGTATAGTAGTACCCTGACCAATCTGTAGGCAACCAGGGTTAGCTTGATCTCCATATAATAAAACTCATATAATGCTACCATACCCAAACCTTCAGCTCCATCATATATTTTTATGTAAAATTTCAGTTGCTTTATCCAAAAAGAAGTATCCCATTTTTAACCCAACAGATGTATCCTCTCACAGTCATTGATAATTGGAGTGGAATCAGTCTAAAGGGAGAAGTGTTATGCTATGAATTTTGTCTACCTTTATGATTTTTGATTAAAAAGATGGTCTGAAATGCTGCTGTGGTTTCTGCCTTAGTTGCTGGTACTTTTGTTTGCAGTTGGTGTATATATGCATATGCCCAAAGGTTACTGACATTCATTGTCTTTGCATAGGTATATAATGCAGTAGAGAAAGTACTAAACTTAGAATGCCAGTCTGGTGTTCTCTGCTCACTGTTAACCAGAGGTCTGGCTTTGGTGTTACTCAAACACTCGTCTCTGAAAAAAAAAAGGTCAATACTTACAGTTCTGATGGCTCCTGCTGAAAGAAGAAAATGCGATAAAATGATGAATACCAAAAGAGTAGTCCTAATAGTAAGTCCATATGAATATCAAGCAGGCCAAGGTTGGAGAGAATTCTTGAAAATTTACAAAGATTGTATGCTTTTTTTTTGAAGTCCATATGGTATCAATTTCCAAACAAACTGTATCCTGAACTGGTTGAAGTCCTGAAGGCCATGCCTGGTCACTTGACTCAATGTCCGAATCCTGGGATAATTTATAGTTCATTGTAGATGACATTCATGGATCACTAAACCTCCCTTTCTGATAATGTTGTTGACTCTGTTGAAGAATTGTAAAGACTTATTTCTGACCACAATGATGTTACTGACTCACTAAGCCTCATTTCCAGATATATTGGTTTCTCTGTTTTTTATTCTGATATGGGATGTAATGGCCTAATCATTAATTAATGGAAAAACATTCTTGACATCTCATCAATAAGAAGGGCTTTCTTGAGATGCAACACAGAATCTAAGTGGATGATCCTTCACATCGAATGGCTGTAGTTGTTGCAAGAGAACTAGTAATGGTACTTTCCATCTTGACTGGGGTGCATGTTTTTTGAAGAAAGACTAGTTGAACACCAGGACTTCAGGTGAACATTGTGGCAAGGGATTGAAGTTGTCTGCTATTGAGCTTCTATAATTTGTGAGTAAATGTGGTGCAGAACATAAAAAATGCACTTGCAATAAAGAAAAAGTAGATTTTTCAACTTTCTGTAACTCCAAATTTTTGGACAAAGGTGTTGCTGACATTCTCATAGGTCTAATGAGAATTTTCTGGTGGGAATTCATTCTAGGACTGCTAATGAACTAAACACACTAAATAATACAAGATACAGTGCCTCTAGTCATTTAAGACCATTTTTGTCACAAAGTTTAGCAAGTTTAGTTTTTAAAGTCTGATTCAGTCTTTAATTCCTGAAGCTTGGGGCCTGTGTGGACAATGATATTAGACATTTACTTTTAAAACCGTACATACTTCTTATAGTACCTGGCTTGTAAAATGAGTTCCCCTCTAACTGAATATAACAAGGAACACCAGATCTAGATATTACTCCTGCAAAACTTTCTTGGTGACTGTAGTCGCATCATTCCTAGCATGCGGGCAATGTTAACCATAGCCAGAAGATACATCTACAGTTACCAAAATGTATTTGAATGTCGGATACTGTTGAATTCAGTGAAATCCCACTGCATTCAACAGACAGGTCCCCATGGCTTTTTGAAAGACTGTGTACAGTCAGGATCCCTTTTTTGACACACTATACTAAAACACATAATACAACTATTTACAAAATGCTGAATGACTTTGGAAATGTCGGGGCATACTAATCCATCAAAATTTGTTTTATTAGTGCAGTTTTCCCCAAATGAGAGGACAATGATAAGCCTTTACCAACTGAGTTAGAAAAGAACTTGGGGCTACTAGCCTTCCATAGGGGGTGGTGCCACAGTGAGTCCAGAGTGTGGCTACATCCATCACAGATCCACCTTACTTTTTCAGAGTCATCAGCTTGATTTTGTAAAGACAATTCCTGTAAAGGAAATGTGCATGAGTCCTTGCTGATGTCATGTATCCTGTTTCTCAACAATGTCCCAAAATCATGAACTACCCTACAAGCATAATGTGACTCTGTGAACATTGTTACTGTTTTTTCCTTTGCAAATTTGCATGCTTCAGTAATAGTTGTACGTTTGGTTACTTGGGCAGTCAAATTTCAATTTATTTGTCCAGTTAACAGTACTTGATTGTCTGCACATACAGTAAATGCTGCTAATGTGTTAGAAAAGCAGGGTTAAGAGGTGGACATCTAGTGACTTACAACGAAGGGTTATTAAATAAAGCCACGTCATATTTAGACAATCACGTAGCAGATAAATATTGTGTTTTGGTTCTTAGTAACATGCTTGTACAGAATGTGGAACAGCCACAAAACTCCTGTGCCCAAGAGTTAAGGCAGCCACTACGGCGGCTATGTGCGCTATTATGGCCACCGTCCTAAGGCAGTGGGAGAGGGCTGATGCTGCTGCTACAGTATAAAGACTAGTGCTGAAATAAGCAACAGGTCTAAAACTATCATTTCTATGTAGTGCCAGTAATCCTAACTCTACTTTATTCCTTTTGCAAGAGAAGAGAAAAAAAAAATCTATTTTTATAATTAGGTAAACCAAGTGCAGGATGGTTAAAGAGTAAAGTCTTCAGTCTTTAGCTGGACAAAGGCTAGGGGTGGGGGTGGGGGGGGGTCTTTCTTTAATAATTCCTAACAATAGTTTTTCTACCTCTGCATAGTTGGGAATCCATTTTTGGAAGTAACCGGTCACTCCTAGAAAAGCCTGCAACTGTTTTACATTGTAGGGCATGATGCAGCTTGATTAACAGTAATGAATGAAAGTAAAATTTGCCACGAGCCTTCTGAAATGAGATGTCCTAAGTATTGAAGTTGAGGTTTGCAGAACTGCTATTTTGCTTTATTGATCTTAAATCCAGGTTGTGCTAATTTAGTTAACAGAAAGATAATGTTTTGCTCGACAGCTAGGGTAAGAATTAGAAGCTAAAAGCAAATTATCTGCATATTGTATTAAAGTGTAGCCACAGGAAAATGGAATTTTATCTAATTGTTTCTTCTTTTCTCTAGAGAAAAGAGTAGGTGATTCTACATATCCTTGCGGTAACCTTGTTCGTCTTTGTATGCAAAGGCAAACAAATACTGATTGTCTGGGTGAACAGGAATGGCGAAGAAAGCAGAGTAAATGTCACTGAAAGGTGGTAGCTTTAGACAGAATCGAACTTAGTATTGTAGCCAGGCTAGGTACAAGTCAGCACTGCTATGGCATTAACTGCTTATAAGTCTTGTAAAAACCTATATGTGTTATTGTCTGGGTTTTTTTTAACTGGCAAAATAGGTGTATTACATGGGCTTCTGGTCAGAACTATTATTCCTTGCTCGATTAATGCAGGAGATGACAGGTTCGACTGCTTTCTCTTCCTCCATTGATAAGAATAATGAACTACCATTGTTCGATGCTCATAAGGTTTTAAAGTAACACTAACTGGTTCTGCATCTTTTATGAGTCCTACTGCATTGAAATGGGTAGTCCACATCTTTTTTTATGATTAAAACCTTCTTTCCTGCAAAATATATGTACTTCAACCTAATGTCACAGAATTTAAACTACTGTCATACAAAATTACTAAACTGCTGCAAAACTTGTGTAACAAAAATCTTACCTATAGAGACTTCAAACTCTGCTGAAGGTGGAAAAATATAGTTGTGTGCTGACACACCAGAAATACACCAGACAGAAAACCTGTCAAGAATTGGCCCAAAAGTTGATTTCTGCTGCAGCAACTCACAACTGGCTCAAAATCTGAGACTCCATGGCACCAAACTCTTATGGCCAAAAATAACTTCATGCAACACAGTTCAGCAGAGTAGAATGATCTCCTTTATTGTAAAGAACACACATACATGAGAGGCTAAACAGTCAAGGTCTTGTATCCTAGAACAAAAGCTACATTCTTTTATATTGTAAAAGCTTCTAAGCAAAACAGTTTCTGTCTATATAGCCAATGACTGAAACTAAACACCTATGTATTATTTTGCTTACTAAGAATCTGCAGACCCCCTTATCAATGCCTTTCTATATTAGGCACAAGTTCCAGTCTCCCATGTTGGAACTTTCTATGCTGGCAATATTTACACTGGCAGTAAAAGAAAACTAAAGTCAGGCCCAGGCTGTCAGGATCCATCTTGAAATAATATGCATTTCAGAATGAGAAAATATTATGTATACACTAAACTTTTTCCCAATCTTACACATCTCCCTTCACATTGTAAAATGCTGAATTATTCTATTTGTTCTTGTGGTCAGCAGATACTTCACACAGAATTACACTAACAGCATCCCTAATGCTTTGTAAGAAACATGCTGTGAAAGGCTACCATATGATCCAGAATATTACTCTCATCACTGTCATGTGAAGAAGAGAGAAAATTGAGGCCTATCTTAGTTCTCTAAAGATGGCAACTGTTGAAGATGCCCCATGCCACAACTGGCAATAAAATCATTTTAAGGTACCAAGGTAGTGGTAGAGCAGCAAAACCGAATGAGAATATTGGAAACTAGAGTTTGTTTACGATGAATGCACTCCTGGTAGTTGTGTGAGTCCCCAGCTACTGCTTACCTAGTGAGGGGTTAAACTTATGTCCATTACAAAGGCGTATAAGAGCTGTATCCGCAGATGGAGGTTGTATTCAGGGGTTTTGGTATAACCTGTCCCATGACTGAACATCCCAAGGATATCTGAAGCCAGATAACCTCCTGAAGCTTCTCCAACTCTAGGTTGGTAGTTGTATTCAGAATCAAGGAATCCTTTCCCAGACCTACTGTTGTATCCCACATTACTCACTGACCAGGAATGAGGACACTTGTCTGACACATTCTACACCTGTAGTGCCCACAAAGCAAACACAAATGTTTGCTATTCAACAGCTTTTTAAAATCTTGTGGGATCTTCTTTCATGGCTGCAGGCTTCTACCTTCATAAATATGTCTTTTATCATTACTAAGCTTAGTGCAGGCCTTTCCAGTCTTTGCACAGCATTTTTTGAACACTTCTTGGGCACCAGTGCCCTGTTACCTCAGCCCTGGCATTCATGCATCACAATTTTACCTCTCTCATGGCAGACACAGGCTGCCCCCTTAGGGGATATCATACTATCTCCATCTGGTAGGAAAGACACTCATAGAAGGCAAAAACCCTTTTCTCTGAGAAGGTAAGTACAGTGTGGCTTCCCTTCTTTACAGCTCCGCACACTGTGACCCTCTTCTTTTGGGAAACCATCAGGTTGATAAAGTCTATAAGAGCTAGCCTGTTGGTTCTTTGCCCTTACCTCTGAACCATCTTTATCAGTATCTAGGCAAGACAGATGAGATCATTTCATCACCCTATTCCCATGGAGTCTTAAAATATTATCTGTTCAGTATGGAACACATCAGCATTTATATCCTCATTCTTGATTCCTCAGCTCTTAAGAAGGCTGTTGCCCTCTAAAAGCCCAGCTTAAAATGTAATAACATTTTAACTAAGCACCCTAGGGCACAGTTCTGTGTGAATTCATCTGTCTGTTGTAAGCTGTATAGATGACACAAGCCAAGTGTTTTTATTTGCTGTGTTAGGACTTAAATCCCATATGTTTGTCTTAGCTGTCCAGGTTCCAGACTGTTCTAGTGGGTTGAACACCACAAAAGCTAACAGACATGCCTGATTGAAATAAATGAGGATTTGTTTACAACCCTGAATACAGTAATTCAGTATGGCCTCAAGCTGAGCAGATCTGAAACTTCAGAGTAACAGAGCTGAAGTATATGGTTTACATTCCAACTTTAGAGCACCTGAAACTAGATACAAATTAAGTTGGAATTTGATTTATTGGTATGATTCAACAGCATCTTCCTTAACAATCCAAACTCCCTAGCCCCCATTAGGAAAATTAGAATAAAATCCAACTATGCTCATTGGATAACTCAAGACACTGACTCCCTCGTGAACAAGAGAGATGATGCCTAGAATAAATGCTACAAAGAACTTCATAACTTAACCAAACCAAAAAGCAAGTCAACCATGACAAAATAAATGTTTGCCTAAACCCACATAATAACCCCTCTTCAACCCCCAAACATTTTGCAGTACAATTAAAAAACTTCTACAGCCAGGTAGGCCCTCTACACTACTTCCTCCCCTGCCTTACACATTGCTGCACCTCTTAACTCCTTCTTCATTGATTCCATTCAAAAGTTAGCTAAATAGACATGAGTACCTACCCCTCTACTTCCACCTCTCCATCCTCCCACACAACCTCCTTCTCTCTTAAGCTTGTCCCCACTGCTTATATCAGATCACTTCTCAGCAAACTCAAAACATGCTCCCCTTCTGCCAGTAACTTACCTCCTCTTTTCCTTAAACTAGCTGCACAATATATCACATATCCCATCTCCATACTAATCAAGAAACCTTAGTTCCTGCTATCTGGAACAAATTCTATGTTCTACCCTGACATAAAGGAGGAAACTCCACTGACCCTTCTAATTTCAGGCATATAGCCATTCTGTCTCCCCTATCAAAGATTCTTGAAAAGTGCATTCATAAGCAGCTTCTAGGTCATCTTCTACAAGAATATCTCCTGACCCCTACCCAACACGGCTTTCGCCCCAACAACAGTAAATCCACACACTAATATCTTTCACACAGGTTATCTCTAGACAACAATAAATTAGTCTCCTGTCTATTTCTTGACCTCTCAAAGGCTTTTGACACTGTCTCCCACAACCTACTTCTGTATAAACAGTCTAGCCTTAATCTGTCCAACTCTTTCCAGGTTTTCTAGCTACCTCTCCAACAGACTTCAGTCTGTAAAATGGCTTTATGCATCCTCCCCCTTCCCTCCAGTTCAAGCTGAGGTTCCCCAAGACTCCATTCTTGGACCTCTACTATTTAACATTTTCACTAACAATCTCCATATTTCCTGTTTTCACTACTCATTAATACAATATGCTGATGACTATACAATAATTTCCTCCTCTGACAATCTCTCACACCCCCTCACCCTTACCGAAGAATCTCCTCACTCAATTGAAAAGTAGCATACATCTAACCAACTCCTACTCAACCCTAAGAAAACTAAAGTCCTCCTCTTCCTCCTAAATCTCTCCAACACTTCAAATCTACCTTCACTGTCTCCTTCCTCAACAACACAACTATCAAGGTTGAACCCTACACTAAACTGTTAGGGGTCATAATATATGACCAACTAAAATTTGATCTTCACATCCAAGAGTATATTAAAATGACTCATCAAAAACTTGACCTACTCTATAGCAACAAAAAAAAAAAAATCCTCAGAAATTAATCTAAACTCTCTTGCAGAAGCCACTCTACTACCCAACGTATTATATGCTACCCCAATCCTTACTAACCTGCAATCTAATCTTTTGACTAAGTTAGAACTCACATATAAAATTGCTAGACTTGCTGCAAATCAACCCTATCACTCACACCACAACCTATCTCTAAAATACATATAGTGGCTAGAATTGCACCAACTCCTTCTGCCTCAGCTGTACCTGACTCACTTCATCCTACACCAACCCAACTCATGTCCTTGAAGTTGGAAACTCCAGTCACCAAGTTTATTGATGGGCAGGGGAATATGGAACAGTCACCAAATTTATTGATGGACATGGGAATATGGGCCAAATGGAGAGTGTATTGTCTAAGGATCTATGTAGAGGTATTGTAATGAATAACCTTTGAATGATCTAGGTAGTAGAAGAGTTTGCAAGACAAGGAAATGTTTGTAGAGTGAAGCGGTGGTTATTTTTCAAGCCAGCTGAGATCATACAAAGCAAAAGACAGTTGTGTTTACAGTTACTGTGCTTGGAGGCAAAGCATGAAGTCCCATTATATACTTGGTCCAGTTGGTTGTGAAGAGGATGATACTAAGTTACTAAAGAGGTGAGATAAGCATATGTGACAGGGTAGAAAGGGGTACCTACTCTGGTTTTGATGCTAGGAAAACTGTCCTATTTTTTTCATAATCTGTTTTGAATATATCAGAAATAAGTTTGCAGTTGAGAACTTTGGGAACAAGATGTGTCTTGTAAATAGAGCCTTGAGCAAGGAGAGTTTTGAAATGTTTAAATAGTGCCACATGCTCCGACACTGAAATATTTTGACATAAATAAGTTGGTTACATTACAGGTTCATAGGTTCATAGGTAGGTACTAGGCTATCTGCCCAAAGGCATTTATAAGCTTAGCCAGAGTATGTTGGCTTTCGCTGCCCCCTTAGATTAGTTCCCTGTGCCTCTGTCCAGCAGAGCCACTGAAGTGATCCCCAGGTAAACTTTCTGTTTCCCATCCACTCGTCAAGGTTTCTCTTGATGAGTGTTAGTGAGGAGCTCTGCCTAATGTAGATTAGAATCTTGTTCCAAAGCATGGGAAGTCTCAGGGACAGGAATCTATCCCTCCAGCACGTCCTATTTATTGTTGTGGTGAGGTTTAGATTCCTAGAGCATGTGGCTCAAGGGGATAAGGTTTTCTTTAGATGGAGCATGTCCATCAATTCTGGGTTGGACATGGCCTTGTATGTCAGGCAGAGATCACCTCTGAGTAGGCAGTATGCAACCAAGTACAACTGGAGTGTCTTCAGTTGAGCTGCATAGGGCATCTGTTTGAGGCCAGTGATCCTCTTGATGAGGTACTTCTGTCGTCTTTCCAGCTGTTGCAGGTGTCTTGTAAGGTGCATCCCAAATGGGGCATTGTACTCTATGATGGGTCTGATGAGTGATGGGTAGAGGGGCATAATGATCTCTCTTGATCTGGATGCAAACCCTTTTGTGATTACGTGGGCCATGTAGAAGGATTTTCTAACCACTTTGGCAATGTGATTATCAAAGGTGAGATTACTATCTACTTGGGTCCCCAGATCCCTTACTACGTCTTCCGTATTTAGGGGACTACCACCTATGTGGTAGTTTGTGGGTACTTTGTTTTTTTCCAGAGGGGATGACACTTTTTGGCATTTAGCTTAAGGCCATGATTTTGAAAAACAAATTGCACTTTATTCATCTGCTTTTACTGTATTTGTGTTTCTTCCTACTTTATTACTAGGGGCATTGTGTACAACTCTGATCTGTGATATATAACAATAAGTATCCTTTTCTGTGCATTTAAAGTGTTTTTTTTGTTTGTATCTGCTTTATTTTCTGAAAATAAAACAAAAAAAAATATATATATATTTTATATATATATATATATATATATATATATATATATATATATATGAAACTCGTTTTACGCCTTTCTAAGCTAGTATAGTCCAGTTCATAGGTAGGTACTAGGCTATCGGCCCAAGGGCCTACGTAAGACTAGCCAGCAAGGTTCCATAGTTTTCAGGTTAGTGCTGAATTCAGGGCTGTGTTACAAATCTCTGTGTTTGCCCATACCTTACTTGGATAGAAGGAAGATTCTCTGTTCACCTGTGAGAGAGGGGAGCTTTGAGCAGCCTCTCTGTCCCTGGAGGAGTGGTTTCAGCACAGAAATGAGTAGTTTATTGGCCATTTTGGGCTAATTTCTATCTCTTTCATTTCCCTGCTATAAATACCATGTTTGCCCGGTTTTGCATGCTGGGCAGCACCAGTTAGCTAGGGTAAAACTATTCCCGGCTCCACAAATTCTCCTCTTCAATTTTTCCCTTGGAACGAGACAAACCTTCAACTTAAGCACTCAAGCCATTCATTTCTCAGCCCAGCACTTGCTCAAAACTCATAGCAAGCACTTATAAACCCTAGCACTAGACCCTCTTGTACTGTACAGAAGGACAAGGCTCTCTATTCGACCTTACCAGCCATCCAGTAAAACAGTTCACTGTACCTATCCAGGCATATCCAAAGGGCAGTTTCAGGTGTCCAACTGGTGAATCTGGGCATTTTGAGGCAATGTTACAACTGCCTCATGTACACAGACAACCCTCTCCTCCTACCATGAAACACTAATACATGTGAGGGATGCAATTATGCAGCCAAACTGGAGGCTAAGCTCTCTCAACCCAAGACAGGATCAGACAGTCAAGAGGAGAAGGGAAATACTTGCATCATACCACCAGTCTCACATAGACCCATTAAACCAGCACCGGCAAAAAACACACATAAATACATGAAAACATACTCGGAGGCTCTAAATAAAAATCTGCAAAAGCAACAGAGACCTCCAAAGCAAACATCCAAGCAACCTCCACCCTCCAACACAAACCAGGAAACACATACTTCACAAAACCAGTGTGCCATGCAATCACAGCCCTTAACGAAAAATAACATAACCAACATACTAGTAATAGGTGACTCTATAGTCAGGCACACTGACGTCCCACTCAGTAGGTTCAATAAGGAGAAGGTTACTGTTAGCTGCCTGTCGGGTGCCATGATCCGCCACATAACACAAGCACTCAGGTCACTCCAGAACAAGTACAAATATGACTCTGTCATTGTCCATGTTGGTGTGAATGACCTGAGCCATACCTCCCTTGACTACATGAAAAGAGACATGGAAGAGCTCTCTGATCACATAGCCCAGGCCAGTATGACCCTGACCCTGAGTAGCATCCTGCCCTCACCAAGAATGATACCACGGTATAAAGAAAAATTTCTCGATTTCAACAATTGGCTAAGTTTCTGGTGTCATTCAAAGGGGATGCAGTGTCTGTCCACCTGGGATGACATGCTTGACAAGCCATGCTGCTTCACTAGAGACGGCTTGCACCTGTCACCCTTAGGCTTTCGAATGCTGGCCAAGGCTCTTGCCACCCCATAGTGCCTTTTTTAGGCAAGGCTCAAAAGTCAAACTTACCTCTGTAAATAGCGCAAGTAGCAAAAAACTGAGGGTAATGCTACTCAATGCTAGAAGTCTAAACCTCAAAATGCATGCACTCGAGGCACTCCTCAGTATGGAGAAAATCCATATATGTGCAGTAACAGAAACCTGGTTTAAGTCTCCAGAAAGCACCTCAGCACTACCAGGCTACAACTCATACCATACATTTCGGCCACAGAACCCGAACCGAAATACAAAAGGCGGGCGCATATCCATATTCATCAAGGATGCCCACACCTCCATGTTAGTGGCACAGCACGATGCTTCATGTGCAACTAACAATGGGCAAAACTGCAGTTCAAATTGTAGCTTGCTACAGATCACCCACCATGTCCCAGGACCCCCATTCTGTGTTTCTGGAAACACTGGGAAACATAAAGGTCATACCAAACACCCTAATATTGGGTGATTTCAATTACCCAAACATTAACTGGAAGAACTACTCAAGTACTAACCCCCTTGCCCAACATTTCCTAGAATTTATAAACTCAAATGCCCTGGTTCAACTGGTCAACACTCCCATGAGAAGTGACAACATATTGGACCTGGTCATCACCAACATGGGCGGCCGGTGTTTCACACCGGAGGTCAACCACTTGTTGGTTAGATCTGACCATAAACAAATAACTTTGGATATCCACATTCCTCCCCCCACCCCCGGACAAGGAAACCACTGTGAAAAACTTTTCAAAAACAAACTTCATGTTACTTAAGACTGAGGTGGAAAGTTTCAAAGCCCCCATGCTGAAGGATCACACTGTCCAAGCTGCAAAATCCTTTACTAATGCATTCTATGGGCACCTACAAGAATGCATGGATTGTGCCATCCCAAGAAAAATCAAGACTCACTCCTCCAAGAAAAGGAAACTATCTGCTGGACTCCTGCCATAAACAAGCAATACAACAGAAGCAGGAAACTAGTACAGAAAAGAGTAAAATCCCAAGAAGGGTAGACATCCATGATCAGTATCAGCAAGAAACTACGATCCCTCATAAAATCATCCAAGGCAAGCTTCGAAAGAAAAATTGCCAAGGACTCCAAAGATAACCACAAGACATTATTTAACTATGTCAAGAATCTAAGTGGCAATGCTCGGATCTGCTCGGAGTTAGTGCAGAATGGCACAAAATACACTGAGCCGACCAATATCTCCAACATCCTGGCAGACAGGTTCACTGCAGACTTCACCCCCCTCTCACCCCCAAAAGGGCCCATAACCATACCTGAAGAATGTAGAGTCCCTGAAATCACAGACACTCAGGTTAAAACAGCCCTCTCCAAAGCCAAAAACACAGCATCAATGGGACCGGACGGTGTCCCAGGCTGCATCCTACACGAGCTCAAAAACAAACTAACCCCATACCTAAACACACTGTTCAAACTCAGCCTCTCCACAGGCTACGTATCCATAGAGTGGCGCACAGCAATGGTTATTCCACTCCACAAAGGTGGAGCCACAACAGACCCCAGGAACTATCACCCTATAAGCCTGACTAGCTTGATCTGCAAGGCTATGGAGCGTATCATCATGGAACTCATTAACAGAGACATTGGGAACCTCCAAACACTGGACCTTACCCAGTTTGGCTTTGTTAAGGGAAGATCATGCCTCCTAAACTGGTGGACTTCTTTGAGACAGTTACCAAGGCTATAGACAAGGGAAAGGTGGTACACACAGCCTACCTAGACCTTGCAAAGGCCTTTGACACCGTTCCCCATTCTGGTATTATAGACAAGCTCACCAGCCTGAACATAAACCCCTACATCACAAGATAGGCTGCCAACTGGCTTACAGACAGAATCCACATGGTGAGAGTTGTGGGAGCTAGGTCCGACTCTAAACCGGTTACAAGTGGCGCTCCCCAGGGCTCAATCCTGGGACCCCTCCTGTTCAGCATATACTTTTCAGAGGTACAGGCAAGCACAGGAGGACTACGGCTGACCAGGTTTAGCAGACGACTGCAAACTAGGGGCTATAATTGACTCTCTGGCTGACACAGACATCCTCCAAAAGGGTCTCACTGAGACAGATACAGGTCTTAATGTAATCCTTATAGTATATTAAGGAAATGCTACCGCCTATTTTTAGAAAGTTTATATAGATAAATCAATAGACTTTATCATCTGGAAAAGGAGGATATCATATATTGTTAAATGTCTTCAACAGACTGGCACATTTAGACTGTGCACAGAATTACTGTGATTCAAATGATCTTGCATCAAATGCAGTACTGTATACATACTAAGTAATTGCTGATGTAGCTGACAACATCCATGTCAATCTTCAATTCTTTATCAAGCATCTTGACATTTATTTTTTGCTTTTTTTATTTTATATTTGTTGACCGAGGTAGAGCTCTGGTTCCAATGGGCCCTTTTCAGTCTCAGCCAAGAGTACAAAAGGTGGGAGGTTGGCATAGTGGTTAAGCTGTCTACCTTGCAGATGCAAGGTGCAGGGTTTGATTCTCACCTGGGGTAATTAGCTAGGCTTAAAATGGCCCACGAGGGCAGTTAGCCTAATAGTAACCTAGTAACCTAAGACAAAAATAAATACATGCACGACAATATATGTAGAGAGAGAGAGAGAGACAAAAATACAAAAGACGATAAATATATATATATATATATATATATATATATATATATACACACACACACACACACACACAGACACACACACACACACACACACACACACACACACAGAATATTAAGTAACAGTATAAGAGATGTGCTATTCTGTACAGTGGGTAACAGATAGTAGATAGGTCATGGAGAGATATTACAAGCACATGTATCCACAGAGATTATAGAATTAAAACTGCGTTCTGATAGAAGGTTAATGAGTAAGAGAAAGTTAGGTTATATTGCCAGAGACAGCATTTGCTTTGATCTTGTGACTTTGAGTATTTAGTTATGAGTGCAGCAAACAGTAAGAATTTTTATTTATTTATTTTTTTATTTTTATTTTACATTTGTTGACCGGGCTAGTCTAACTGGATACATGTCCATTTTCAGTAGAGGCCCGGGGAGATAAGTCTACCTTAAACTAATAAATCAGGACAGAAAAAAAGTCCAAAAATATCTAAATACATTATACATGAAGAAGAGTAGTTATATTGAAGGTTGACTGGCAGACATTACCGTAGTTTGGGACAAAGGAGGACAGGGAAGGAATGTTATGTGCACTGAAGCCCAGTTTGTGAGGGTTTGGAGGATGGGACCAGAGTTGTTATGACTTTTCAGGTCATATGATGGACCTCCCTTAAATAATTTTGAGACAAGGGGGGGGAGAAGGATTTATTCTTCATGAAATAAATAGTTGTAAGGCAAGTAAAAAGTCAGCATGTTACTCTATTGTAGACTTTCTCTATAGTTTTACAGTGGTGCTCATTTCTGGGTGAAATTTATGAACCTACATTGGAATTTGAAATGGTTTAAATGGTGGTTGTATTTTGCTTGGAGTCTGAAGCTATTAGAGGGTGTTCCTATTCTGCATTACCAGATGTTATACTTTACACCCCTGATATGCAGAATGCTAGGTTTCATTTGCAAGAGCTGCATTAATTCTGTAGCTGCTATAAAGTCCGTGTTGGTGATTATTATGATGTGCGGTATTGCCAGGTATGCCAGGAGAAGTAGGGCAGTGGATGTGTTACATATGCCAGCATAGCTAGCTGGAGGTTTTGTAAATAATTATATCTCATTTGTATATAAAACTGATTTCTACAGGTGCTTGTGTTGAAAATGTATTTGTAAAGCTGCTTGTGTTAAAAGAATGTACCAACAGTGGGTCGTACTGGACAGAAAAGAAATATACCTCTATGTTAGACTGTTTTGTAACTGTTGAAATGAATATATTGTAACAGAGGATACTGAAAGAGAAGAGGTTAATATCAGTCCAGCTAACTTTGAAAAGTAGTCTGAAATTTAAATACCTGGTTTAGGCCATAAAATAATTCTATCTCACAGTTCTAACTGCAGCTAGAGGCGAAATGTCTGTGTAAACCAGGACTATGAATCCTACTGTATTGTCCTTAGGGTGAACTAATTGTTACCCTGGAAGGGTGGAAATTTTTGAAATGGTTGTTTAGCTTCCAGATGGTATAACACATCTAGCAAAGCTCTGTGTGTGTGTGTGTGTGTGTGTGTGTGTGTGTGTGTATTATAACACATATGTGCTTTCAGTTTCTAATAAAGAGGGCAGTGTGTGAACCAAAGTTCGATGACCAGATGTGATATCATTGGGTCTATATTAGAACAGCGAATATTCAAAAGTTCGAGTGTTCTAATACCGAACCCTATGAATCGAAAATTGAAAACATCGAACATTCAGAACAGCAAATTTTTTCCTAGGAAAAAAAAATTGCTGTTCCAAAACACATACACACAACTCAAGCACACCAAACAAACAGCAATCCACACACATACACCTAAACTCTTTCACCCAATCCTACACTAAACTATACATACACCACTAACTATCCACTTACCTTAACCCAAACCCTAACCCTAAGGTCCGTCACTATCGCATAGTCACCTCATCTGCACCCTAACCCTAACTCACCTAACCCTCACATCCACACAATTTCACACGTAGCTGACCCGCGCCCTAACCCTAACTAACCTAACCCGCCCTAACCCTCATGTCCACACAATCGCGCACTTACCTGAACCTGACCAGTAACTTTCCACCACAGCTCTGAAAATACTGAAGCAACTGAAACAGACAACCAAATTCTTTCCCTAGGAAAAAAATTGGTATTCTGTTTCTTCGATATTTTCAGTGTACGCCGAAAATGGGTCGATATTAGAACACTCTAAATTTTGAACGTTCGGTGTTCTAATATAGACCCGATGTCATTCTATAGCCAGCACTGAAATTATTTTAGATATTCATGGGAGATGTCACTTTGCTCTCAGCAGTCTGTTTTTGAAAGCTGACAAAGAAGGAAGACCACTCACCCACTTCATCTTGCCTTGCTTAAGTAAGTAACCTGGGAATAGTAATTCTTTAGATCAGTCAAGAAAATAGTGAGATTAGTTAAGTACTGTTTTTCTGTATCTGTGTGAATCTGTCCGTCTGTGTTATTTTTAATATTTCATATCATTGAAACTCTGGTGTTTATTGTAAATAGATATTTAGTATTTTCATGTTCTTTTATTAATTATTATTAAATATATTTAAAATTTTCATTGTGGCTAGTTCTTTTAGAGAACATGTTAACCTTTGAGAGTCTTCTTCTTCTTTCGGCTTTTCCCAGTTAGGGGTCGCCACAGCAGATCACCTTTCCCTCATGATTGGCAGTGGAGTTTTACAGTGTTGAGTTGCCAGCCCGGCGCCCAACCTTCCACAGAAGGAACACACACACACACACACACACACACACACACACACACACACACACACACACACACACACACACACACACACACCTAGGGCCAATTTAGAGTGTCCAATCCACCTGCAGCATGTCTTTGGGATGTGGGAGGAAACTGTAAAACCCGGTGGAAACCCACGCGTCCACAGGGAGGACATGCAGACTCCACACAGAAGGCACCCCAGCCAATGATCGAACCGGAGAACCAATTGCTGTGAGGCGAAAATGCTAACCACTGCACCACCGTGGCCACCCATGTTAATCTTTGAGAGTACTTACATTTATTTGGTGACACTGTGGCCATTCCTGAAAACCTTACTGCATTGGTCAAAAAACACCATTTGTGTTAGTATTAATTTTACTCAGTCTAATTGGTTACCATTATAAGAGTAGTTGGCTTTGGAGTGTTCTGGTGGTAGTACCTACCTTATAATCTGGGCAGAGGGGCCACAGCTAGTAAAACTGTGCCAGCCTTCAAGGTGTGTGTGTGTGTGTGTGTGTGTGTGTGTGTGTGTGTGTGTGTGTGTGTGTGTGTCTGTGAAAATCAAATCTGAGTGCGAGCAAGCTACTTGAAGCAGGGACGCAGAACACTGGTTTCACAGAGAGGCTGGTGGAAGACTTGGCTTGGAACACTCTGCTGAGGACTCGACTCTACAACTGTTATCAGTTGGGAGTCTTATTTGGGGCCTGGTGAGAGAGAGAGTGGGAAACCCATATCCATGATGGGAGTGTGTTCCCTGTGTGCTCTTAAGTGAAATTTTGCTTGGTGCAGAGAGCTGCATCTGAAAATACTGTGTGCATCCATTTTTGTTCCAAGTGAAGGTCCTTCACCAGCGTCAGTGGTGAGGATTGTGACTCCTTTATCACTGGCCCAGAGGAAGGACATCACAGTGATAATTAAGGAAGTTACATTTTACTGGGCAGCATGAGAGCGGAGAAGAAACAGATTTCTGTAGAATCTTTATCTGTTAGAAGAAGGATTGTTTGGACTGATAAATATGCAGTAGATGACTGTAGAAGCTTAAGCATCTTAACAGGCATCAACGCTGATGACATAATTCAGTCCCTTTAGTGCAAAGGCAAGATGGGTGAGTTTTTCACCACCCTGGGAGGCACTCTAACTGAAATAATAAAAGAAACACACCAGCAGAGGATGTCATGACTTCTGTCATATGCATTTCGGAGAGGTTGGTTTAGTGGCAGGGTATTGTAAGTGGGTGTGTATGGAAGCAAACACATCTCTACCTCACCATTGCATGCCACCATTATGGAAGAAAAACTCACACAGATTCCCTGGCATATGTTGTTTAGCCTAAAACATGAAATAAAATTCCTGACCATCAGTCAGGAATGAAAAAGGTATGGAGGGGAGTATAAAAAAAACATGAGGATGCCTTAAAGAGGGGAAGCGAAACACCAGAAAACAATAGAGGGACTGTGAGTGTACTGTTACTTGCCAAAGGAGTTTTAAAAAGCTTATGCTTTAAATGACTTGCATTACAGATTGGACACTGATCCTGGAAAGTGTATTCATTAATTATACACTGAGTTGATTTTATAAGTGGGAGTATAGTTTAGTGTTTGTTGCACATAATCAGCTTGCAGATAACAGTGGTTGGTTGACTGAATTTGAGATAACATAGGTATGTAAAGTGAGCTATTTATGGATGATTATGGTACATATGCTTATCAATGAGTCAACGAGGATGTCCCTTCAAAGGTAAAATATTTTACTGCCACCTTCCCCATGTCTTAATTATAATTCCATTTTGTTTTTAATTTCTCCAGATCATTTGGGTTTCTAATACCATGTCGGGAATGAACCCCATTTCTAAGTCAAAGTACAATTAAAGTTCTAGAAATTAGTATTGTTTTAATCTTTGATGTCATCCAGTAGTGCTCTTTGAATATGCCCAGTAACGACTACTTCCGCAATTCGTATGGAGTTACATGTATTGGTAATGTATCTAAATATTATTGCAGATTGTTTTTTATTAAACCTGTTGCTCCTACTACTATTGGAACTCTCTAGGTATCTTTCTTCCACATTGCTCTTGCTTC
The DNA here is from genome assembly GCF_019279795.1 of Protopterus annectens. NCBI lineage: Eukaryota > Metazoa > Chordata > Ceratodontiformes > Protopteridae > Protopterus > Protopterus annectens. The sequence continues at coordinate 924,169,365 of NC_056739.1, forward strand.
TGCCTGCAAATCCTGATATTTTATGACTTTGTGTCCTCTGTACGCAAGACACTGTAGTCATTGGGTGTGATGATTTTAATGATCAATGCTATTTTTGTCTTCTTTACTTGGACCACTATATCCAGTTTTCTAGCATCTATCTTTTTAACTGTTGATAATGGGTGATCCCATGTGATGCAGACTTCATCATTTTCTATTATGCTTTGTGGCTCATGCTTCCAGTGTTTTTCAGCCACTTCAATACCATAATGTTTGCAAAATCACAAGTGCAACAGTCTTGCCACATTATTATGCCCTAAGTACAGTCCTTCTGCCATTAGTATGTTGCAACCAGCAATGAGGTGTACAACTGTTTCCTATTCGGTTTTGCAAAACCTACATTTGTCTGTTTCTCCCATATGTTCAATTGACTTTGTAAACCAGCATGTACGTAGCCCACTATCTTGTGCCACCAATATTAACCTTTAATTTCTTTGGTTTGAATTCACCTCTGCTTAACCATTCCTCCATTCATTCCTGATCAACATGAGTTCTTCCAGGAGTTTTCTATATTTGCAACTGTATTTATACATTTTCCACATTTCTTGCCTTCTCATCTGGTCCTTCACCTTATATTCTTTCTTTTGTTTTTTTTGGCACATTCAGTTGGTGCTTGATTTCTATCTACTTCTGGTTTGATTTCCATTCCTGCTTGATGCCGATGTGCTTCTGCTAGCCTAAGCAGGGAAGTCATCTTAGATTTATTCTCCTCATGTTTCAAACCTTTCACTACATTTGGGTCTTGTGAGGTCACGATTGCAGATCTGTACATGTAATCAATTTCAAGGAGGCCCATCTAATCTTGGTATGCACTGATTTTTATAAACCATTTGGGGAGCATGAAGCATCCTTCGTTTTCCTGTCTAATCTATCCAGTCTGCTGCACAGTATGCACTTGTTTATGTAGTAGAAAATTTCTTCCATGGCAGCTTTAAAAGCGTAGTTCCATGTGGCATAATTAGTTGTAGTAATAGCCATTCCTTTTCCTGAAACATGACTGATCAGATAAGGGAAAATTGAGCACAGTGCTTTAGAAGTACTACTTTCCTGTTCTAAAGTTGCCAAATAAAGGAGAAAGGAAAAAAGTTAATGAAAGATGAGTATTTCCCTTTCATTTGAGTAATGACAGCTTCAGAGATCATAATATGTAGCAGAGAATGTGGACTGCAGGGGCTTGCCCCCCTCCCAATCATTTAGAAGTTCTGTTAAAATATCCTATAACATTCAATGTGAGATGAGATTAAGCGGGCTGATAATTATTTAATACAAGCTGATGTACTGTCAGAATATACTGTGGCATGCCCAGATAAGAACTGACATTTCAAAGCTATTGAAAAAAAAATCTGTTTTCTTGATGTATCTGGATGCATTCATTAGTCCTATTGAGTTATTCACTTTAAATGTTATTGTTTTAGGGCCTATCTTCTATGAACGGGGCAGGACTGACTTCCCTACTTGGGTTCCATAATGATAACCTTGCAGACATATTACTTTCAGCTCCTTCATTTCTTACTATCAGTGTAGGTCTCCTTTTGCACTTGTAGTCATCGGTATTTCTCCTTTAATCTTTGTTTGTAGTGTGTCCATTCCAGGGCTATTAAGCCTGTAGTACAGTACTGCTGTAACACTGACCATTGCATTTTGTACTTTCTTGTAGTATCTCAGATGTTGAGGCAGTTTTTGCAGGATCAGCACATCCAGTTATCACGCCTATTGCTGTCCCCACCAGATGTACATGAAGTAGATATATCGTCTGCGTGATTTCTATGTACTCCATTACTGATGTTCATCGTGCATACAGCTGCAGTCATAACAGATGAGTTCTCCTGCCATCAGGCGGGTCCTCGGTCGGCCGAATTCCAAAGTCTAGGTCCGGCGTCGGTTGTCGTTGCTTCTTCCCTGACGTCAGTGCGACAGAGGTATAAAAGAACCAGCCGACGCCATTTTCTTCAGTCTTTCTTGCCGCGCGGTGCCCGAAGCAGAAGCAGTTTGCAAGTGCCGGTCGGCCAGCTCCTGAAATTATGAAAATATTGCAACCGAAGTCTTCTTGAAAGCTAAGTACCCCATTAGGGAAACTTTTCTTGCCTCAGACCGATGTCAGACAAAGTTAATAATTGTATTTCATGTGGGAAGCAAATACCGCATAAGGATTTCCATTCCCTCTGTATTCCTTGTTTAGGCCTAGACCACGACGTCTTGGTCTGTCGCTTTTGTGCTACCTTCAACAAACGCACCATTAAGCGTCGGGCGGAGTTCGCCCAGCATTACTTTGGCAAAACATTTAACTATATTATGTCGTCTGATACTCCGACTCCAGTTTTGTCTAAAAAGCGCAAAGATAAGGACAGACACACGAGGTCCGCGGCCTCTACTGACACCACGCCAAAGCCGACTACACATGGTCCGGTTCTCAGCGAGGTGCCTACGCAGCCCCCTGACTACCGACAACACTTCATTGGCGGTGTCTCCTTTGCCCGAGGTCGCAGGCTCCTCGGCCCACACCCCGACTAAAGATACCGAAGCCACTCTTGGCGGTGAATCTCAAAATGTGGACAGGTCCACCTCCTCTCAAGGTGTCTTCAGACCTTTCTCTTCTTTTTCCATCAAGGCTTTCACTAAGTCTAAAGCAGCCATGCATTCTAAGAGACAAGCTACACAGGGCCCATCTCCAGGCCCCATGCCTAAAAAACAGATGCTTAAAATGGCTGAGGATTTAATTACTCTTATCAGGGGTTCTCAACCCCCCCCCCGGACAAAAGGCCCAGAGTGGAGGAAGAATCCCCCTCCTCTGATCAGGGCTCTATTATTTCAGAGCACTCTGATGATCAGGAACATTCTTACTCCCCTTTTGAAGACCCTGATGCAGAGGAGTCCATTCCCTCTGTCTCCCCGCCAGAGGATTACTCATTTGGGGAAACTTTGCATACCTTAAGAGAACACTTCCACTGGGAAGGCCAAGATTATTCAGATTCCAAGAAAAGGCTTAGGGAATTTCTCTTGCTACCTCAGCACAGGCCTCTGGCTATACCTCCTGTCTTGGACATACTAGATGATGTGTACTCGGAGGCCTGCCTTAACCTGGATTCTCTACCTCCAGCCCCAGTCAAGCCTGACAGGTACTACAGGGTTCCTGACTCGCACCAATTTTTATACAAAAGCCATGCTGCTGACCCAGAAACCATCTCACAGGGCCCCAAGGGAATTAAGGCCTCCACTGCTAAAAATCCATTACCTTCCGAGAGAGATTCCAGATCCTTAGAAAGGTGGGGAAAAAAGGTATATACCTCGGCTACCTTAACCATGAGGGCATTAAACTGTCAGTTCCATATGCTAAAGTACCAACAGTTTCTGTTATCATAATTGAAAAGTAAAATGTCACAACCTGAACAACCAGACTTGAAGGAGTTGCAGGATGTGATGCATAGTGCAGAACAAGTGGGTGAACATACCTTACAATGTGGTTTTGATGCTCTAGAGGCCTCATGTAGAGCTGCTGTTACAGAATCAGTCATACGTAGACATGCCTGGCTCAAGGAACAAACCTTGCCAGATCATGTAAAAGCTAAATTACTAGATGCCCCTCTACAAAAGGATGTATTATTTGGTGCTAATGCTGAGGAGGCATTAAGGAAAATGGAGGAAAAGGCTAAATCAATGCAAACTGTGAAAGATTTTCTACAGGTACAACCCCCACATTTCAGTAGAAATTGGTCTTCCAAAAATTGTTCCTTTCCAGCCACGGACAGACCCCAAAGAGGTAGATACAGGCGCCCGAGAGGCAGAGGGCAATCCCAAGGATCGTTTAGAGGCAGACAATGGCAAGCTCCTACACAAAGAGGTGCTGAGGATAACTTGCAACCATTCAGAAAGCAAGGCCAATGACTTTTCCCTTTGCATGCCAAGCAAGATTCAAATGGCAGCACCCTTAGGTGGAAAACTGGCATTATTTTCAAAAAATTGGCATATTGTCACAAAAGACAAATGGATCCTGGACATTATAAACAGAGGCTACAGATTCCATTTTCACACCCTTCCAAAAATGAGAGGCATGCCAAACCTGCCACACAATCAAAGGGCAGAAGCACAAAGACAAATTACAGATCTCATAGACATGAAAGCTATTCAAGAGGTACCTACGCACGAACAAGGTCAAGGTTTTTATTCCAGTCTATTCCTGGTACCAAGGAAGGGAAAAGATTGGAGACCTATTTTGGACCTATCCATCCTAAACACATTTCTACTCGTACCAAAATTCAAGATGCTCACTCTACAGCAGCTTCTTCCCATGCTGGGCAAGGAGTCTTGGCTGGTAACATTGGACCTCAAGGAGGCATACCTGCATGTCCCAATCAGACAAAATTGCAGAAGATACCTCAGATTTCTTGCAGGTTCAACCCATTATCAATTCTCTGCATTGCCCTTTGGCTTATCTACTGTGCCCAGAGTATTCACGAAATGCCTGGCATCAGTAATTGCCTACTGCAGACTTCAAGGGATACAAATATACCCCTATTGGGACGACTGCCTGATCCAAGCGGACAGCAAACACATTCTTCTGAAACATCTGGCTTATGTAATAATGTTGTTGAATTCTCTGGGATACACAGTCAACAAAAAGAAATCAAGGCTATTACCCTCTCAGAAAATAATTTTCTTGGGTGCCAACTTGGACACAAACACCCGGATGGCCTACCTCACGCCAGAGAAGCAGGGGCAACTAACTCAATACTTCAGAGCACTAGCAAATTGCACCAGGCTGACTGCAAGGAAAATCTTGCAGGCTCTGGGATTCATGGCATCTTGCATCTTACTAATCCCATGTGCAAAGCTGCATATGAGGAAACTTCAATGGTACTTGAAAATCCTATGGTCTCAACACAGCCACAGTTTGGAAACAATAATACCACTAATTCCATGTCTTCAAAAGGAATTTCTGTGGTGGGCTCAAGCAGGCCAAACAAACACAGGTCTCCCATTCAGCAAGCCTCAAGCAAATCAAGTCATCACAACAGACGCCTCAGACTACGCCTGGGGGCACACATGACAGATCAGTACATTCAGGGCAAATGGTCCCAAAAAGAAAAGCACCTTCACATCAATCAAAAGGAAATGCTAGCAGTAATAAATGCTATTATAGCTTTCAAAGACCTTCTGCAACCAGGTTAACTATTGATAAGAACGGACAACACCACAGTAATGTGGTACATAAACAAACAGGGAGGAACACATTCATACCCCCTATGCAGACTGGCCATGTCACTTTGGAACATGGCCATGGACTTACAAATCGAACTACAAGCACAGTACTTGCCAGGCAAGGAAAACACGCTGGCAGACAACCTAAGCAGAAATATGACAGATCCACACGAATGGAAGTTGCATCCTCAAGTTTTTACAGACATAATCCAAGCATGGGGAAGGCCAGACATAGATCTCTTTGCCTCCCACAAAAATCACCAATTGACAAAATTCTGCTCAAGGATTTTTCTTCCAAAGGCCTGGAGAGTGGACGCTCTCTCTTTCAGTTGGACATCAATGACAGTTTATGCCTTCCCACCTCTTCCTCTGCTGCCCAAAGTTCTATTGAAAACCAGAGCAGACAGACCAAAGATGATTCTCATTGCTCCAGACTGGCCAAGACAACACTGGTACCCACTACTGAGGAGCCTGACGCATTCCCCACCATGGACCCTGCCTCTAATGCCTCTTCTCCTGACTCAGCACAGCTTCAAAACTCTTCACAGTCAGCTAAAAACACTCAATCTAGTCGCATGGAAGATTCCTTAAAATCACAACAGACCCTACTCTCCAAGGAGGTGCAGGATGTCATTTTGGAGGCCAGAAGGCCATCTACTAGAAAAGCTTACTCCGCAAAATGGAAACGGTTTTGTGTCTGGAATGAGAAAAAGGGCCAGGATCCTGGAAAACTGAATTTACCACAAATATTACAGTATCTAGCTGAGCTCCTAAGCAGTGGACTTTCATTCTCCTCCATCAAAATCCATGCCTCAGCCATTTCTGCAGAATACAACACTGATCCACCCTTATTCTCTCACCCTCTCTTAAGACAGTTCCTCAGAGGGGCTAAGAATCTAAAACCCCCAAGGAAACAACCAATTACCTGCTTGGGATCTCAATTTCATTCTGGAAAAACTGACCTTGCCTCCTTTTGAGCCAGCTGCCTCATCAGATTTGCAATATTTGTCCTGGAAAACAGCTTTCCTTCTGGCTATTACCTCAGCTCATAGAGTTTCAGAACTACAAGCTCTCATGGCTGTGCAGCCTTTCATCATCTTCCATCAGGACAGAGTTTCATTACGAACCAACCCGTCCTTTATGCCAAAAGTGGTATCCAGGGTAGCTTTGAATCAGGCTATACACTTACCTTTTATCCTAATCCTCAAAACAAAGGGGAGAGATTACTACATTCCTTAGACATCCACAGACAACTGCGTTATTATTTGGACAGAACAAAGCCTTTCAGGAAATCAGATCCGCTCTTTGTGTCCTATGCTATAGGAGCTCAAGGGAAGCCAATTTCCAAACAGACAATCTCAAAATGGATAGCCCATTGCATACGCTTTTGCTATTCCTTTCATGGCAAAACTGTACCTACAGGCATCAGATCTCACTCCACAAGGGCCATGGCTACCTCTGCAGCCTTTCTTAGAGGAGTTCCTACCAAAGATATTTTAGAAGCAGCCACTTGGAGTTCTGTGCATACCTTCTCCAAGCACTACCACCTTCCACTATACTCCAAATCTAGTGCGGGCTTTGCCACTGCAGTCTTGCAGGGCATTCTGGCTCCTCCTAGTTCCACCTAGTGCCTACCACCCCTTTCTTAGCTTTGGGATTCTACCCATCTGTTATGACTGCAGCTGTATGCACGATGAACATAGTACAGTTTTGTACCTACCATAAATGTAGATGTTCGAGTGCTAATACAGCTGCAGTCCAGGTTTCCCTCCCTCCTTCCCCTCTTGGGACAGGCCTATTGGCTAACATATCCTCATGCAACCAGATTGGGGTATTCATTCATTATGTATTTGCTTGCACTACTGTATTTTGATTATATGGCATTGCTTTATTACACAAATTTATGTATTGCCTTCCTTCTGGGGGCACCTGACATCTGGGGCAAGAAAAACTAAAGAAAATGGCGTTGGCTGGTTCTTTTATACCCCTGTCACACTGACATCAGGGAAGAAGCGATGACAACCGACGCCGGACCTATTCTTTGAAATTCGGCCGACCGAGGACCCGCCTGACGGCAGGAGAACCCATCTGTTATGACTGCAGCTGTATTAGCACTCGAACATCTACATTTATGGTAGGTACAAAACTGTACTTATGATATGTTTGCATATTTAACAACATCAATAAAAATAATTAGGTGAGTTGTTGCAGGCATAGTAATGTGGAAATTCTCAATGACCACCTTCTAGTTGGTTCCTGTGGTCTAATGATTCTGTGGCATGTCCTCTTTCGCCACCAATGGCACAGGAAGAATTCTGTACAATAATGATTACAGGGCATCATGAAGCAATTTACAGAAATCTGTATGACCTCTTCTCCTGTACTGACTAATGCTGCCATTGTCACAGCTGTTAATGTAGCATATGGGCAGTACTGTGTCTTCTGGACAAGCCACCCATGCATATGTCCCTATTAATTATCAGCTGTTCTCGCAGCTGTCACTGTTAACTTTTTTGACAGCAAAGCCTCACACTGTTATTACAGTGCTGCTGTCTGTCTCACTCAGTGTGATTATTTATCCACATCTGTTCTTCCAAAGTTTCTGTTACATGTTTTTGTAGCTTGTGGGATACATTAGGCATCATTCTGTTAATGTAGAAAGTAGGGCACATACATGGCTATATTTTTTTTACTTGCAGTGCATACCTTTCATGTGCATTTTGGCACACTTATATTTCCTCAGTACCTCTGGTTAAATATCACACAATCCATTACTTTAATAAATGTTAAAAAAGTCTAGAATTGATCATGCATCTCTCCCTCTTTTCTTGTGACAGAGGACCTGTTATTGGTGAAATGGTAGGGCAGTGACATTTACTTTTATTAGTTATATTGGCACAAAGCAGCACATGAGATACAACAACAGAAAGAATACAGAGTGGAGAGCACGTATGGTGTAGAATTTAATGCTTTGGTTGTAACTTCATATTTTATGTAAGTAGGCAATGTTTACACATTCAAAGAAAATACAGCCACATTGCCTTTCAGTAAAAAAAACCCATGAAATATACTGACGTCAAAGAAAATGGTTCTATTTACTGAGCATTTGAAGAGTTTTAAGTTTACACTTTGAAATCTTAACAAGGTTTGAACACCTGTGGAATTCTAGAGACCACTGGCTGATAGCAAGTGTTAATAAAGGCACGTGACTGTAACTGAGTAAAGAGCCTTGAGTCCCAGTTATAGGTTGCACTCACTTAGGCTGACTATGGTAGTCTTTTATCATATATTTTCATTCAGATGGCATACTAATCTATATAAAAAGAACTATATACTAGTCGTATATATAAATTTTAAGTCTGTAGTAAATAATGAACTGGAGACTGCTCTTGTTAAATGAAGTCCCAGTTTTGTCATAATGATTAGCATTCATGAACAAGTTTCATTGCCCTAATGGAAACTTGACCCAAGGCTGTGCGCAAAACTACTGGCCCAGTTTTCTACGTTCGGACAGTCTGCTGGGGGTGGGTGGGGGAGGAGACTGGCACTGGGCAGTGTTAGAAGAAAGAGCAGTGCTATCTGTTGACAAACCATGAGAGCTTCTTCCCTGGCGGTTGTGTTTTGGATGGGGTGATTATTGCCATATGTAGGGGGTGGTAGTTCTAGTGCCTGAACTCCATTATGCTTAATGATGCATGGGGAGATTGACCTTTGGGAGGGAGTGTTTATTGTCATATGGGGGGTAATATTTCTAGTGCCCAAACTCCATTGTGCCTAGTGCCATGGGGACATTGACTCAAGGTAACCACATGGGTAAGCTGGTATTAAGACACTAACTGCCATTTGTATATAGGATGTTACTATTGCTAGGTTATATGAAGAGTTGCTGATGGCCCCATTTCATAGGGTTTGTGTAGGAGTAGGCAGGGAATCCCAGTTGCAGATGAGCTTCAATACGCATGGTATTTTTGTCTTTTCACCTCATGATACTCTGGGATTAAACTGTTGTGAGAAGATTGACATCTAGGCTGCACATCTTGGTCTCAGCTTTAGTACCATTAAATGTAAGATGATGACTTCTGGGAAATATGGTTTTAGTAGGAGTTTGTTCATGAAAGATCTTTTTTAGTATTAATCTTTTATTCTAGGACATTACTTTAAATAAGACAAGAACATTAAGGTAGGTTGGTCTATCCTTTTTTGTAATCTTCAGCCTTTAGATACCCAGGTATATTAACCAATCATTGCAAAGCCATGTGTCACAGGTAGTTACCTGGTATGCGATGCAGGAGACCATTAAGGAGCTTGCCCATATTCTCAATTGCTCCAAAGCACTGGTTAAGTGATTTACTCAGTGTCACACAGTAGGCAAATGAAGGCTGAGAGGAATCAAACCGTGTACCAAAGGAAGTAACTTGTTAAAAGATCATAAGCTTAATCCTGTGCTCTAATTGCCAGAGTCAATTCCCAGTGCAAGTGGTCAGGGCTTCAACTGTCTGCCAGTGGAACAGATGTCCTAATCAAATCACAGTCAGGCTTGGAAAGTCTCACAATGAGTTTGTTTCATCAGGGTAAGGAGTACAGGAATCCAGTGCTGTCAGGCTGGGTGGGTGCATAGTGATTTGGATGAATGGTGGGGCAGAGAACTCCAAATTTGTCAGGCTGAATGGTGTCATAGTGACTCTGAATGATATATGGAGAGGTAGTGGGAACGTCAGTGTGGTTACATTTAGGAGGAAAATGTACAAGGACTGTGTTTCCAGAGTCGAAGGTGGGGAACTCTGATTGTTACTGGATTGGAGAGGGCGGTACACTGCAGTTGTTGGAGTACTTGTAGCCCATGTTTCTTTGACACGTAGCACTAATTTTGGGATAAAAATTTTGCTGACAGCAACGGGGTCTGAAATGCAAGCATCTGCACTGCATATATTTATGGTTACTTTCTGTAACCCTAAGTATGTGAGCTGCATATACTTAAGGTTACTGTTTGTAACCTTAATATGGTGATGCTAATGGTCTGCAAAGGCTGGGACAGAAGGGTTTCTGGACTGTGATTATCTAAAATGTGTTATGCTGTGTGAAAACCTGTCTTGAATTGTAGACAGTTTTTGCATATTTTTCTAACGTCCCATGTTTTAGATGTAGGAAGACTTCTTTAGCTGTACGTGTAAAATGTTACTCCTTTATATAACATTGTGATTCAAACTATTTACAAGTCAGAAAGCTAACAAATCTAAAGATTATCATTTCTTGAATTAATGAGATATGAATATGAAAATGCAATATCAATAGTAACAGGAGCACACACTGCAGAAGTGAACTAAGGTGCCCTTACCAATGATGATTATGACAAGGCTTAAATCTGCTGAGTCGATAAATACAATAAGACTGTAAGCATGACTCTGGATGAGTGCCCAACAGACGTCATTGAGTTGTTCTAGGCTACAAGAGATTTACAGTTCACATTATTTCCTGGTGTTATCTACCTCTCTCCTACCTTGTGTATCTGTTGCAAACAGGTAATAAACCACAAGGCATTCATTTATTCATTCATTCATTTCAGTTGGTTAACCAGGTAAATTAAGTGGTCCAATTTTCAGCCATGACTAAGATTCAAAGGCAGTAACAATACTACATAAAGTACCTCAAGGTAACAGTCTGTCTGTGACGTTGGGCCTCGCACAACCCTTGGGCGAGCTTTAATTATACATTAACAGGGTCTATATTATAAGCTTGACCACTTAGCTTGTCAAATGCCAAAATGTCAACAAGTAAATGGTGAAAGCTTAAAATCGCAAATGGCCACTTATCAAATTTTTTCATTGGGAAAGAATTTGCTTGGTCGTTATCGGGAATTTGCCCTTTCCCCAATGTAGAGCGATCTTGGAGTTGATATATTTAGTTAGGGGGGTATGTGGGGGTGAAGCCCCCCACTTTGTTAGGGTTTGGAAGTTTATTTTAATTTCCAATGGCCAAGCAAATTCTTTCCCGATGAAAAAATTCACGTAAGTGGAAGTTCACGATTTTAAGCTTTTGCCATTTAGCTGTCAACGTTTCAGTGTTCGACAAGCTAAGCAGTTGAGTTTCTAGTATAGACCCCATTAACACACACCCTGTCCGGCATTATTGCTTACGTAAAATGCACCTGACTAAGCCATTCCTTAAAAATGGCTGTTTGTCTTACATTCTTCTTCTTACAGTGGCATAAACTGGGATAATGTAATATTCTTTGGCTGCACTACCATGTGCTCAGGTGTGTGCAGCTGTATTTAACCAGTCCCAGGTGATGCACATCATTGCAGAAAGAAGGAACAACTACATACTTTGTGTTATTGTTATAGTGTATAATCTGCCATTAATAAGCGTGTGTGAGTGTACACACACACACACACACACACACACACACACACACACACACACACACACACACACACACACACACACACACACACACACAGACACACACACACACACACACACACACACACACACACACACACACACACACACACACACACACACTACTTTTACACATTTTACACACTGGCAATTATTTATCTAATCCTGCCATGGTTCATGACCAAAATATGCCTACAACACATGGGGGTATCTTAACATCAAGGGCTGGTAGAGAAAGTGATACAGTGGAGGTAATTGATCTATAACCTCTATGACCACTGTCTTGTACACCATAATGACAATTATCTTCACCCTCCACATTCTTTCCTCTATGTATTGTACATGGACTTTCTGATCAATTACCTCCAAATTCCCCAAGAAATAATAAATGTGTTCCATTTGTTTCACTCCCTGGCTGAGCAGTGGTACCAGAAACCAGAATGAAATATTTGGAAGGCAGGACAAACAGCGGAAATATAGCAGTGGAGGAAATGTGCAAATAAATGAAGATGACTACTGGAGTATTTTCCAGACCCTACATTATTTAATGTATTTATGTCAGATGCAGCATTAAAAACAGTGCAGAAAAAGTCTCTTCTCAAGCAATGATGAAGTGGAAGATGGAGATGGATGAGTCATTTTGAAAGGGGACTTCGAGACAGTTGGTGCTGGGCTGACATAACATCTAAGGCATAATGCAACGAACATCAGATTTCTGGATCCAAGAAAAAAGCAGTCCAGAAACTATACCCAAGATAGATGGAGGTGGATTAGGGTTAAACTGGCAATCAGGAAAAATACCTGTGATCATTACAGTAGATATGAATCACTAAGGAGAGAGCAAGAAGTTGAAAAGTGTCTCATAATGCCAGTGTGTGTGAAGCTGTGTAGTAAGATGAACTGGATCCAGAGTTACAGAGCTTATTCTTCTGCTATACAAAACACTCTTGGGTTGCTAACTAGTATAATATGTCCACTTCTAGAAACTTTTTAGGGATAGACGCTACAAACTTAATAGAGAAGATGAAGAGGAGGAATGCCAGGATATTTACAAGACTAACTGAAGGGAGTGACATATGAGGAGATACAAATGTTGAAAATATGCCCTTAAGAAACTTGTAGGAGGAGAGAAGAAATGAGGGACCATGCTGATTTATCAGTGTAATCAAGTGCCATTTCATTATGTAGAAATAGTCAAGCACACTATTGTTAAACATACAGTTTATACTAAATTTGAGACTGCTCAGCTTTGGGCATGTTTATTCTTAAAATGGGCAGGTGGTTTGTTCAGCTGACATTTCCAGTCTACAACCTGAGCCAAAGGCAGTCACCATTTTAAAACAAGTGCAAACTATATAGCATGGAATGTTTGAAATAAGGAAAGTTATAGCACATGCATTTATAATACATAAAATCTAGAGGGTGGCATATGTTTGCAACAGCATTAGTATAAAGTAAGACGTTAGGCATAAATACCTCTCTGTCTGTATATATAATATATATTGCATGTGTATAAGAAGGTAGTAGGTGTAGGAGTGGTTATGGAGTAATAGCTCCAGCAGTGGATGGATTAGATAGACTACTACCATATCCTAACCCAAAAGTGCAGGCAGAAGGAGGCTGTCAGTCTAACTGGTCTGCCTGAATGTTGTGCTAGCCCAGGGCATTTGCCCTTCCATTTCCCTTTCAGTCATTTCAGGTATTCCAAGTTTTTGTATTTGCCAGCTGGTTTAACATTTGCTTCCATCTGTGGCACTCCTTCAACTTGTTTACAACCCTTTCAATGAAGAATTGCTTTGCAAAATACAGGCTGAGATGGGCTTCCCTTAATCTGGTAATCATGTTCTCTCTTAACCCGTTCTGTGTTTTATGTTTAGCTTATTCCCCCACATTATGATGCTAATGCCTTGTGCAGCCAAATCATGTGAAAAGAGTAGATGACCAAAGCCTCGCGCTGTTTATATTTCCACTGTTCCCTTAACTATTCAGGTTACAGTTTTGTACTTCATCCAGCAGTCTGACCTCCTAGAAGGGGAAGAAAGTCAAACTGCTGTACTCCATCCAGCAGTTTGAACTCCTTCCCCTTCAAGGCATTCAGAACTGTGCATATGATTGCAGTTGTGGGCTTACAAGGGGCAGAAAGTGGGCACCATTACTTTCCTATCCCTGGATACTATACCTCCTGAATACATGCCCACGCTTGTAGTTTACTTTATCTGTTTGCCATCTCACACTGAGTTTTATGCCTTCTGAAATAATTAACCCAAGTCCTTTTGCTGCTTTTGATTTTTGAGACTAACCTCCCACTTCTTTCTCTAAATGTATACTGCATGCTTGGGATGCCATTCCCGAGGTTCATCACTGTGCACATGGAGTGGTTGAAATGAAGTTGGCATCTCCCAAGATTACACCTGCACCCTCTTTTCTGTGCTCTGGCTGATTTTTTTCCCTTTTAACTTCCTTCTTCTACTGTCATCATTTTCTCCTCCAGTCTCAACTTAAAAGTACACTTTTCCTTCTGTATCTTTCCATCCACCATTTTGGTACCCAAATTGTTGAGATATAATCTGCCCCTGCTAAATACCACCTTGTCCTTCCAAGCCTGACCACTACCACCAAGTGCACTAAACCCCCTGTTCCCTTCCCCCTTTGTGAGGCAACATATGATCCTTTCCTTCTTGAGACTTCTGGTCATTGGTACAGATAGTGTTTCTGATGGTGCCTTTGCACCCTGTCCCACTACAGACTTGAGCAGAAGATTGCAGTCTCCTTTGTCTTCCTGGTTGCTTGTTCACTGGTACCTTCAAGGGTATTAATTCCTATATGGAACAGCTTGTGTGTGGTACTTTCATTTTGTCACCAGTTTAGTTACCACTTGACCTGTCCTAATGAGGTTTAGGACTTGGACAGTTTGTTTCCCCAAGTGTCTGTCCTACTGCTCCCTCACCTAAAACTTCTCATAACTGAGCCCCCTGTCACTCAGGCCACCTCTTTTCCTTGTAGGCCATGCTTACCTGTGTCTTGTCTCTTCTGCACTGGTTGTCCATATGACGTCTGCTCCTCCAGCGTAGCTCTTCTGCCTACGTCTGGCTGAATGTCTCCTCTACTTCATTCCTTTTTCTTTCAACTGCTGAGTTGCCTCTGATCTTGCCTATCATACTTCTGTTCTTTCTCTTTCCTGCTGTACATCACTCTCCCTGCACACCTGCTGCTCAGCAACTTGCTTCCCTCCTCCTGGCTGCTCTCACACCCAGTTTCAACACTCTCTCCTTCCTATCAGCCCACCCCACCACTCTCTGTACCCTCCATCCTCCCTGCTTCTGTGTTTCTATCTTTGACTACTTCTGCCCAATTCTGCTCTTCCAACTCTTATTTTGCTCTCTCGCTTCCAATCTTGCCTGTAATTCTTCCTCATCTGTGACCTCCCCATTTCTCTTTGCCCATTTCCTTATAACTAACTCTCTCCCACTGCCATCTCTAGCTTACATATTCTTCTTAAAAACTCTATCCTCCAGCGGAGAACATATCCTCTTGTTTTCCTCATTTTCTTAAGCCAAATGGCCACAACCTCTTCTCTCTTCACCTTCCTTCTTATACACCTCCTTCCTGCCTCATTCTATTTCCACTTAAGGCCTCTCTCTTGGTTCTTGGCCTTCTTTCTTCCTCTCCAATCTTAGTTCCGTCCCAGAGACCTAAATGTCCTTCCTGTACCTTTTTTTTACAAGCATCTCTTTAGACCTAGCTTCTTTGATACTGGTCTTTATTGTTCCGTTCTGCCTCTCTTTCACCTAATAATGTGTAGTCATTTGTCCTAGTTATGTTTGTGCCCACATTTGCACAATGTTTTGTAGCCATATACTATGTTCATTGTTCATAACCTGTGCTATCTTTGACCTGCTTGTCACTTTTCCTATCACTGACCTATCCACTGCTATGAGCAACCTGTACTTCATTTGTCCTGCCCCAATCTAGCTGCCTGTTTACTTCTGGTTTTGAACCGAGGTGTTCACCTGTATGCTTTTTGCCCTGCATCCTGATGGGTAAAACTGCAAAGGTGTGCCCAGTGAAATGACCCTCAGCTGCCTGGTGACTCGAGCTGCACTAATTGATATTTTTAATATAGGGCTCCCTGGTGCACTCCTGGGGCTAATGTGTGCATAGTTCTGGATGCACCTATACACTTTGAATGTGCAATCATTTCTGCTGTCTTGTGCTTGACCTGCACTTTGAGTGCTCCAGCTGTCCTCTTTTTTTTTTTTTTTTCCTCTTTCTCTCATGCTGTAAATGAAGCTGGCGGGACTAGTTAAGCTCCTTCCTACTAAACTTTAGCTGGTCATACTATTTTATCTCTCCTAGGCATTCACCTTGTAAAATTTCCTTACCGAGAAGTTTGAGTCATTCAGAAGTTTGCTTACTAGTATAGCTTTAATGTAACCATTCCTGGGGATAGATTGATTTCCCCAAGAGCTGCTGTCGGTGAAATCCAGTTCTTGCCACAACAGTCAGTTTCTACTATCTTGCCAGTGCCTGACTCTGTAAAACAAATGCAACTTATGGAAGGAGCTGGGGTGGATGTGGTGTATTAAATCTGAAATAAAAATTCAGTGGGTGTAGTGAATTAAGAAAGATATAAAATACATAGAACAGCTGAATAAGGTGCCTGTGGAAATTCCGAGGACCCCAATTGTGAACCTCAAAAATAGTAGAGCTGGAACTGTGAATGGGGGAGTATACAAGTCCAGCACTAGGGTATCTATGAATATTCCCTTTAGTATAAGGTACTGCAGTCTTGGAGTTGCTACATATAAATTGCAGGGTGTGAAGGTGTAGTTCCTCACTTTGGGTGTGCCCAGGGTCCCCACACAGTTCTTTGAAAATGTATTTGCAGTCTTTCAAATTTGCTGTTTCTTGTATGGACTTGCAAGCTCAGGTCTGACACTTGTGCCTGGGAACCAGCTGAGGGTCTGTTCTCTGCTAATTCTTGCATTCTTCACTTACCTACAACAGGCAATGTCAAGGCTTTGTCTCTAACCAAAAAACTGGTTGTGCTGCTTGGTTTTCATTTGCATCAAAACAAATGAAAACATTACTTCTAATTAGTACCCTATGAAAGTCTAAACACTGAAAAAAGTTGTACCCCATCGGAACTGCTCTGAGTCTAGTAAATGTCAAAACAGTTTTAAAAAATGCTTTGCTAATTGTTCTCTGCTTTCAAAATATTTGTGTAAGTTTCAGTGTGTTTTGTCCTGACTGGAATATTCCAGAAATAGATTATGGAAGCTTAAAATGTTATCGAAGTCATGGATTGCTCTGTTTGTTCTTTTCATTAAGCAGCTCAGTCAGAAAGGCAGCGACCCTGACTCAGGAATGTAGTTTACCTAGGAGGTCAGCAGGTAATGCAGGCAGAAGCAGTATACCTTGTTACAAGGGTAATTTTTATCAGAAAGCTGGTCAGTGGTTACCAGGTGTTCCATGCACGTTTTGGAAAGGTAGACTTCATTTTCATGCAGGATTTCTATTTCACAAAACCCTTTTTAGGACTGTCCTTGAAAATGTTACATGAGGGTTTCACTTTTAAATGGTGGCAGTGCATATGAAACTCACCCCTAACAACCACCTTACTTTAGTCAAGGTAAAACCATCCATTCTCAAGAAGTTCCTCCATGTAACCTGTGATATAGGTATTGTTTAATATAATAGTGAAGATAAATTATATTTTAAAATTGTACAAGGCTGACAGTGAGGTATCATTCCACAATTTTCACAGTTTGGGTTGCTGGTAAGATAATACAAAAGAATTTTATATCTGAAATGTTCTCTTTTCCTTTCAAAATCCATTCTAATGGCTGATAAGGTAAGATGTTCCATCTCATAAGACCCAAATTAGTACGTGTTGAGGTTTTTGAAAAGTACATTTTTATATTCTTTAAAATATTTTATGTAATGTATGAATTCATGGTCTAAATTTCACAGTACAGCTGATTTGGTCATGTTTTAAGTAGTAGCTAGTTTCATGAAGCATCCTTATTGATCTGAAACTGTCATGTACATGATAAACAGAGGAAACTTGGTAGTGGATGAGAGCAATTTTGCCTGCAAATAACTCCCTCATTTATTCCATAAAATCACCACATAAGTAAATAATGAATTTAAAGTTTCTGAGTGTGCCCCCTTCCCCTACACTCTTGGGCAGATTCATCATCTGGCAGCAGCAGGTTTGTTTGAGCAAGTTAGAAAAGGAAGTTCGTAAGTATGTGTGCCATTCCGTGCACCACCCCTTTGTACTACATATCTTTGACTGTAGTTTGTTGATTGCACTATTTTAAAAGGCAAGTACAGATTAGTCACAGCAGCTGCAGCTAGGCATAGTGGTAATGTCGATCCCTGGGTCTCGTGAACGTCTCCTGTACTGTGTACAGATAATGTTCTTCACAACCTTTTCAGAATATTATAGACACAGATATGGGTCTGGTTGATTGGTAGAGGACGTAAAGGTACAAGTCTTTGGAATGCAGGCTAAATTCCCATTAGGGTCACAGAAAAGTTCACCAAATGAAATACGGCCTACAGTTAGACTTATTTTTAGCAACTTAGTAGTTAAGTTGTGCAAAATGTAAACTGAAACTTGAAAGTCATTTGACTTTTCTGATGTCTGAAGGTCACAAGGCATGAATTGTATCCATGGAATTCCATGCTGTAGTTCTAGAAGTCCTTTCATTTACAAAGTTCTGATTGAAGTACTGCAGGGCAGCCTTTGCGCAGAATGATCTGGGAGCTGCGCTGTTTCGAGAATTTCAAGGAAAATCTGGGTGGAAGTACACAGTAGAGAGAACATACAGTGTTGAAGTAACTTAGCCACAGCTAGTTTCTGGACTGACTTAAATAAAGCTTTGATAAAGTAAATGTTACTAAAATTAGAAACTTACAGAAACTGAAGACTACATTGCATTTTTCAGCATTTGCATTCTTGAACACTGATATAATTTTTTTGCAAGATTTATCTCTCAGATTACAAGAAACTTTTATGTTATTCATGTAGCCTTATTAGTTTTAGCTGAAGTCGGACAAGGATGTAAATGTATCCTTGTAAGACAGATAAACATTGAATAGAAGCTGTGGCTGGCTTGTCTCAGTACATAATGCAGTGCTGATATTCAATGGGTGGATAAATGTACAGACATTGCTGTATAACTACTTAGTCTCGAGAAAATAAAGGATTGTAAGACGAAATGAGCAGTAAACCATGTGGCCATGCTCTGGAATTCACTTTAGAGCTGCTAAGTAGGAAGACGTGTAGTACAGTCCTCTATTAACAGCATTACTTCGCATGCTGATCTGATGGTATGCTGGCAGGGTATTTGTGTATGCACCATGTGACTTAGGTCAAGTGAGAGAACCACTTAGATGAAGAAGGGAATTGAGCAGATGAGGTCCAGCTTTCCCTCTTTTGTGGGATAGGAGATCCTTTCACCAGGTGAGTTCCCTGTTGAAGGCTACTGGTTAGCCCAGGGCAATGAATGAAATTCATTTTGGGATAGGGATGTGATGCAGCTGTAGGGCTTGCACACGCAATAGACGTATATGGGTGAAAAGCATTGATGTATTGCTCATTAATGTGTTCCCGTGACCATACAGCTTGCAGATAAAAAAAATTATTTTATCTGTGCATATGATGACAAAATATTTGCCACACTCTTTTGATCTCACAGTGGTAATATACTTTTTCTCTAAAAGGGGATCCACCACACACAGGATTATTTAACAGCAAGAAGAGTTGAGGAGTAGGGGGCATGCTACAAATGGAGGGGAGTGGCCGGGAATGGTTGGGGTTTTAGTTCAGCTGGCACAAAAAAAAAAAAAAAATATGAAAGCAAAAGAAAACCTGCCTTGTACTGCTGTAAATCAAGTTTAGGAAAATTTTGCTTTGTAAATCATAAATTCCCCATTAGGCCTAAAGTTTTTTTTTTTTTTTTTTTTTTATTGGTTGGCCACTGGTCTTTTTTTGCAGTACTTTTTTTGTTACCCTTCTTCATTCTTTCCGGCTTACCTCAGTGCCCCTTTCCATTGCCAGGTCTACCAGCCTCTCTTACAGCATCCGGGCTATCTGTGTTCTGAGACTGGGGCCAGCATGGACCCTAAGGGAGTCCTGGGAGGGAGGTCATGTCACTGACTACTTCCACCAGGGGATTTTTTTCATTTTATGACCTACCAGTTGATTTCTCCCTCACCCGCATTTGCCTGTTACATCCAAGAGCTACTTTCCTCTGCTCTATGAATGATGCATCCATGCAGGGAATGCCTAGGTGAACACCACCCCCCCAGATGGGTATGCCTATCTCAGCCTACGTGCCTGAGATACTATTCAAATCTGCGTCACCAGAGGCTGTAGTTAAGGCTACAGTACAGTACTGATTTCTTTTCAGCATGTCTTGCTGCATCTGAATGCCAAAGCTGAATTACTTAAATTCCATGTTTGACACTGAAAATTTAGTGCAGATACAAAATTAAATTCTTATCTGCTGCTGTCTCTCACAGTGGTGACTTTAGTGATGCTACAGACGAATGCTAGACACTCTGCTCATAACCCTAATTAAATTATTTGGGAATATCCTCTATGAGTCACAGGCCTTGAGTCAAGGTGTGGCCCACTTTTTGTTCTGAAACTGTTTGCATAAGACTTGGCAGCAGCTGAGTTCACATTGTCAGTAGTACTTTTATATGTGTGTGCAAGTATATATCTGTGCAGATGTACATATATTTTTTGTTTTGTTTAAGTAAGTTTGTTGACTTTCTTAACTGGCCCGACCCTATGTTCAGTGGATACTCAGGGAGAAAACTTTCAAGTGATACAATTGCTAACTTGAAAATCTTTTTATGGAAATGAATTGCATAAAAAAATAAGTTTTAGAGCGGAACCCGGAGGAAAGACCACTGTCGGCTACAGAGGATGTTCAAGTAAAGACGATTTGAAATTTGAAATGCTGTTAAGTCGTGCTCTGGTTTCCTCCCACATTTCAAAGACAATGCAGTAGGTGAATTGGACACACTAAATTTGGCCATAGGTGTTAGTGTGCATGCGAGTGAGTGGTGTGGAAGGACTACCACTGAAGGGTTAGCCACTCAGTGGTGTAAACTTTGGATCTACACGATTGTCATTGTTGAAGTGACACTCCGACCCCATGTGGAAAAATGGGGAAAAACGTGTTTTGGATGGATGGATGAAGTCAGACGTATTCCATACTAAACAAGGTTTACCAGTGAACTGGGTGTCTTCTCTAGGTCATGTTTGGTGACTTTCATCTTGCTGTATTTTAGACGTCCGTCTGCATCACCAGTCACTTCACTCTATTGCTGCCTTATGATTCAACAGATTGTTTTCTCCATACAAGGGGGGGACGTTAGTTTAGTCTTGCCCGATGGTTCAGAATTGATGCTAGTTTCCTTAGTTTTGACTGTCTACAGTTAGAGGAACACATTAATTCTAGGGAAAATGTGAGTATCAGGATGTGGTTGAGTCTGTAGCTGCAGATTAACACCACCGTACTGGATCTCTGACTTTCCTTCCTATCCTTTCGTAGAGACGGATGAGATCTGTGTAACCTAGAATGCAGCTTTTACTAGGGGCATATTCCCAGACTAGTTACTTACTGGCAACAGCACAAGGTCTTTTCACAGTGTATTCCATGACCATATTTTTTAGGAACAAGACAGTGTATTTCTCCACCAGGTTTTTACTGGATTATGTTGCGTTAAATTAAGTTAACACTATGTGAGTTGCTACAACTTAATTCTACAGCACCTAGAATGTCAGCTTTCCTACAAATAGCCAGAACCCCATACAATCTGATATTCAGTATTAGTCTAGTAGTTTTACTGAGATGAAATGAATGTGTTCCACCAATAAGTTCCTTGTTTGGTTAGTCTATATTATAATTAAATCCTTTTTGATTGCAAGGGAAAGCTAGGGAAGCAGAATTGTGCTACAGTATGATTAACATTATACTGGCAAGCACACTTCTGAAAATCATGCCTTCTTTCAAATCTTACCAAAATTAAAAAAAAAATAAAAAACTAATGTTCTTCACCCCAAAACATTTCCCAAACCAAAAACAATATTTCAAAATGCCCTCCAAAAATAACACTAGAATAGAAATAGTACAAATATCAAAGCTAATGGAAGTCAGAATAGATGAGCTACTAGCATTTGTTCTACACATTTTCCAAGCTGCTAAAACAAAATACATCAGAAAGTTAGCTTATTATACAGAAGTAAACACTATCTCACTGACTGTGCTAAAAAAGCCATTGCATTGAACTACTGACTACCATCTCTTCTTTATGCCTTCCCCATCCTGACTAACTTCTAGAGCACCCCAAAAATTATACTAGAGCCCTGTTGCAACAAAACTGCTATATTTACCACAGATCTACCTACAAAAGTCACCACTACATAGTCTTAAAACAGCTACACTGGCTAGAGTTCCACAATATCTTACCTACTCAGAAGTGATTTATTGCTGATAACTTAATACATAAACCAGAAAATAGTTCAACACCAAAAACCCCATAAAGTGTTATTTTTCAGCCAGGAAGTTATTTTCTCAAAATAAATCACTTTTGTTCATGACCAAACCCAATAATACTGCTGATGACACACTCTACCCCTACTGTGCCACAAAACATTGGAACTTCAACCCCTATGCTTAAAGATCATGTCTAAAGGTATGAAGCAACCCTTGTTTTTTGTATTAAAAAAGTAGTCATCTGCATCATTATATCTGTAAACACTTTTATACAAAACAAAAAACAAACAAAAAAAAGCTTGTTTTGCACCTATGTATTAAAAATATTTTTTTTAATATAGCTTCAGAACAGGGAATACTAAATGCAGTCTGTGTTTACAGCATTAATATTCATAGGAGTCAGGGAGCGGTTAGGTCATTCTGGGTTTCAGCTCTAGGATTGCTGGATTAGCATATTTAAGTAATTCTAAATTAGTGATGTAATTGCCAAACCGTTAAATTTACAGTTTGGAAGAAAGCTTTATTAGTTTATCCAATGTATATCAATGTAGATTCATCACTATATTGCAGAATTTGAATTATGTGCATGTACTTTACTGAATGTCTTTGTTTTATTTTATGTCTCTGCACTGCAGTTGTTACCCTATGTGACTTTTATTCTTTATATTAATGTGTGATGTTGTATAACTTTTGTGTGGTGATTTTAACTTGCCCAGCTGGACTTTCCCAGTCAACAAATGGAAATAAATAAGATACATTTTGTTTGAATTGCTTGAGTGAGTGGGCACATGAATAGCTTAGGTTTATAGGTTCATAGATTAGTACTAGACTAACTGCCCTTGCGAGCCATTTGAAGACTAGCCAATTATTCCCTGTGAGATTCAAACCCTGTTTCTTGTGTTTGTAAGGCAAACACCTTAACCATTAGGCCACCCAAAGTGAAAGAAGGTGTTTATGATTAATGTTTTCACTTTCTTCTAAATTATTTATTATGGGCAGCACTTTTTAAATCTTATTGGGTAATGACTCCCTAATATCAATGGAAGGAGAGACCCCTGTAATGTCTCCAATCCCATAACTTCCAGTGTGTGTGTGTGTGTGTGTGTGTGTGTGTGTGTGTGTGTGTGTGTGTGTGTGCAAACGTATATGAAGTGGCTGAATCGCAAAGTTAATGAATCCTTTATGAGGTTGAAAAATTAGCTTTTCTCTTAAAAGTTGACTTTCACACTTGTCAATAAACCTGCATTCAACAAATACTGTTTTGGTAATGTGAGATGCCAATGTTTTTTTAACATTCCTGACAAGAATTGATGTTCATCGTGTTTCACTGTTGCAGTCATTACAATTGGGTTATCCTGCAGGCAGGCTACCCGCAGTCGGCCTGAGTTCCAAAGTCTAGGTCCGGCATTGGTTGCTGTTGCCTCCTCCCTGACGTCAGTGCGCCAGGAGTATAAAAGATGCAGCCAGCGTTATTTTCTTCAGTCTTTCTTGCTGCACGGTGCCCAAAGCAAAAGCAGTTCGCAAGTGCCGGTTGGCCGACTCCTGAGATTTTAAAATTCGAATTTCAGATCCATAGTCTTCATTAAAGCTAAGTACCCCGTCAGGGAAACTTTTTTCTTGCTCCAGACCAATTTCAGAAAAAGTTAATAATTGTATTTCTTGTGGGAAGCAAATACCTCATAAGGATTTTCATTCTTACTGTATTCCTCGCCTAGGCCCTGACCACGACGTTGCTAGTTGTCGGTTTTGTGCTAGATTTAACCAATGCACTATTAAGCGTCGGTACGATTTTGCATTTCATTACTTTGGCAGAAGATTCAATTATATAATGGCGTCACAACAGCCAACTACCAGAGTTTATAAAAAGTGCAAAGAAAAAGAAAAGGACAGGCATCCGAGGTCCAAAATCGACGACGAGGCTTCTGTTAGGCCTGTCGCCGGTTCTCAGTGAGGCGCTTTCGCAGCCCGTGATGCCCACTATCTCAGAGCCACAGGCCGCTTCCGACTCGCACGTGGAGCCGACTAGGCTGCTGGAAACTCAAGGTATTGGTCACTCGGAAACTATTCCCACAGATGGGTCCGGAGCCGCTGAGCAGGCATCGGCTTCTGAGGGTGTTTTCAGGCCTACACAGTTATATGTAAAACCAACTTCAGCTTCAAAGGCAAAGACTAAAGCAGCTATAAAGACAAAGAAACAAGTACAGCATTCTCCTGGACAGGCTTCCATGCCTAAAAAACAGATGCTTAAAATGGCCGAAGACCTAATTACTTTGATCAGGGGTTACCATCCCCCTCCTGATAAGAGGCCTATGCAAGAGATAGAATATGAATCTTCAGATCAGGTTTCCATTTCCTCTGATTCCTCTTCTGAACAGGAATATTCCCTTCCTCCCTATCAGGATTCGGATGCTGAAGAATCTATCCCTTCAGCCTCCCCTCCTGAAGATTATTCTTTTGGGGAGACCCTGCATACTATGAAGGAGCATTTCCACAGGGAGAGCCAGGATTACTCATAATCCAAGAAAAGGCTCAGAGACTTCCTTTTATTACCTCAGCACAGGCCCCTTGCTATTCCTCCTGTTTTAGATATTGTAGATATGTATTTTCGGAGTCCGGTCTGTCTCCTGACTCTTTACCACCAGCTCCTGTTAAGCCAGATAGATACTACAGGGTTCCTGATTCACATACATTTCTTTACAAAAACCCTGCTGCTGACCCAGAAACTATTTCTCAGGGTCCCAAGGGGGTCAAAGCTTCCACTGCAAAAAACCCTATTCCCTCTGATAGGGATTCTAGGGCCCTGGACAGATGGGGGAAAAAGATTTATACTTCTGCTACCTTGGCTGTAAGAGCTTTAAATTGTCAGTTTCATATGCTTAAATATCAGCAATATCTTATGTCACTGCTTAAACAGAAAATGTTGACAAATTCAGAATGTGCAGAAAACAATGAAATGCAGGATTTATTGCATGCAGCTGAACAAGTGGGAAAGCATACTTTGCAATGTGGTTTTGATTCTCCAGAGGCCTCCTGCAGGGCCACAGTTACAGGTTCTGTCATTAGGAGGCATGCTTGGATAAAAGAACAGAATCTGCCTGATCATGTTAAAGCAAAAACTATTAGATGCTCCATTACAACATGATACCTTGTTTGGTGTTAAAGCAGAAGCAGAAGAAGTGTTAAAGAAAATGGAGGACAAAGCTAAATCTATGCAAACAGTGAAGGATTTCTTACAGGTACAGCCTCCCAGATTTAGCATGAACTGGCCTACAAATAATTGGTCCTTTCCAGTGTCAGACAGGCTACAAAGAGGCAGATACAGATTCCTCAGAGGCAGATCACAGCCCCAAGGCTCATACAGGCCTAAACAATGGGGTGCTTCTACCTCCAAAAGCGGAGAGGAAAAATCACAGCCATACAGGAAACAGTCTCAATGATTTTCCCCTGCCAGCACCAAGTACTTATCTTTTGGCAGCTCCTTTGGGGCGAAAACTAGCACTTTTTTCACAAAATTAGCATATGCTCACCCAAGGGTCTTAAATATAGTGTCTCAGGGCTACAGGTTCCACTTTCACACCCTGCCAAGACCAAACTGTGTGCCAGACCTGCCATGCAATCAACGGGCAGAGGCACAAAAACAAGTTTCATCCCTCATGGACATGAGGGCCATTCAGCAAGTACCACAGCAAGAGCAGGGACAAGGATTTTACTCAAGTCTATTCTTGGTACCCAGAAAGGACAAAGCCTGGAGACCAATACTGGACCTATCTATCTTAAACACATTTCTGGATATTCCAAAATTCAAAATGTTAACTGTGCAGCAGCTTTTGCCCATGCTGGGCAAGAAGGCTTGGCTTGTGACTTTAGACATAAAAGAGGCATACCTGCATGTCCCAATCAGACAATCATGCAGAAGATACCTCAGATTTATAGCTGGCTCAATGCACTACCAATTCTCTGCAATGCCCTTTGGCTTATCTACTGCACCCAGGGTCTTCACAAAGTGCCTGGCACCAGTAATTGCATTTTGCACACAAAGAGGAATACAAGTATATCCTTACTTGGACGACTGCCTTATTCAAGCAGAGAACAAGGACACTCTACTACAGCATCTGGCGTTTGTGAAAAGATTACTAACAGGTCTAGGGTATACAGTAAACGAAAAGAAATCAAAACTCGTACCCTCTCAAGAGAAAATATTCCTGGGTGCAAGCTTAAATACAACTGCCTAGATGGCTTATCTCATGCCAGACAAACACAGACAACTGACTACTTATTTCAGAATGTTGGTAACAAAGACCCAGTTATCTGCAAGAAAAATTCTGCAGGCTTTGGGCTTCATGGCATCCTGCATACTGCTAATTCCATATGCAAGACTGCATATGAGGAAACTTCAATGGTATCTAAAAAGTGTTTGGACTCAACATTGCCACAGCCTGGAAACAATAGTTACCCTCCTTCCCTGCCTGCAACAGGAGTTTTGATGGTGGGCAAAAGCCTGTCACCTGAACAATGGACAGCCATTCACCTTACCCACAGCCAGGCAGACATTGACAACCATATGGCAGGAAGTTGTATTCAGGGCACACGGTCCACAAGTCAAATGCATCTACATATCAATCAAAAAGAGATGCTAGCTGTTCAGAATGCTCTGACAGCCTTCAAGGATCTACTTCATCCAGGACAACTACTGATAAAGACGGACAATACCACAGTCATGTGGTACATAAACAAGCAGGGGGGCACGCAATCCTATCCCCTCTGCAGACTAGCCATGAACTTGTGGGACACAGCACTGACTTACCAAGTACATCTGCAAGCACAATTCCTGCCAGGAAGGATAAATACTCTGGCAGACGAACTAAGCAGAAACCTACTGGATCCCCACGAGTGGAAATTGGATCCACAAGTCTTCAGCATGATAACAAGGAACTGGGGATGCCCGGACATAGATCTATTTGCCTCTCCTCACAACTGCCAACTACAGAGATTCTGCACAAGGACTTATCACAAGCAAGCATGGAAAGTGGATGCTCTATCTTTCAGCTAGAAAAACCTAACAGTATATGCCTTTCCCCCACTGCCTCTCTTCTCCAAGGTACTCCTAAAGGTCAGACAGGAGAAGCCAAAAATTATACTGATTGCCCCAGACTGGCCCTGCCAGCACTGGTATCCAATCCTAAAGAGCTTGTCTCAATACCCAGCTTGGACATTACCTCAAATTCCTCACTTACTGACCCAACAGGACAGGACAGTCAGATGCTGCACAGCCAAATCAGGACCTTACACCTGGCAGCATGGCGGATAATGTAGCCATTCAAGACACATCTCTCTAAAGCAGTGATGGATGTTATTTTGGAGGCCAGGAGGCCTAGCACCAGAAAATCTTATGCAGAAAAATGGTAGAGATTCTGAGCTTGGAACCAGGCACAAGGTATTGATACGACTGTTCCAAATATTCCTCAGGTTTTGCAATACTTAACTGAGATGCTGGATAAAGGCCTTTCGTTTTCATCAATTAAAATTCATGCCTCTGCCATTTCAGCTCATTACAATACAGAACCACCTATTTTTTCTCATCCATTATTAAGGCAGTACCTCAGAGGGGCCAGAAACATAAGACCTCCAAGGAGAGCACCAATACCTGCATGGGACCTCAACTATGTCTTTGAAAAACTCACACTGCCAACGTTTGAGCCAAACTCTGCAGCTGATATAAAATTCTTATCCTGGAAAACAGCTCTGCTCCTAGCAATAACCTCTGCTAGACGAGTCTCAGAGTTACAGGCACTCATGGCTGTGGAACCTTTTATCATCTTCCATCCTGACAGGGTTTCTCTAAGGACAAACCCTACATTTATGTCTAAGGTAGTGTCCAGTGTGGCCCTTAACCAAACAATTAATTTGCCTACCTTTTACCCAAACCCACAGAATAAGGGTGAGAGACTTCTGCATTCTTTGGACATTCACAGGCAGCTACGCTTCTACTTGGACAGAACCAAAGCTTTCAGAAAGACTGAACAACTTCTAGTGGCATATGCTGCAGGAAAGCCTATCTCCAAACAGACTATTTCATAGGTTCATAGGTTCATACTAGGCTGTCTGCCCTAGGGCATTTATAAGCCTAGCCAGAATGTGTTTGGCTTTCGCCACCCATTTTAAATTTATTTTGCTATGCCCTTTTTCGAGGTTAGTATACTGTGCCTCTGTCTAACAGTGACACAGAAGTGATACCCGGGGTAAACTACGATCTTCCATCCACTCATCAAGATTCCTCTTGAAGAGAGTCAATGAGGGACTCTGCCTAACCTGGACTGGGATTTTATTCCAGAGTGAAGGGAGCCTCTGGGTTATGAATCTGTCCCTCCAGCATGTCCTATTTATTTCAGTGCTGAGGTTCAAGTCTTTCGAGTGCGTAGCTCGATGGGATTTGGATTTTCTGAGGTGCAGCATGTCCATTAATTCCGGGTTGGACATGGCTTTATACATCAGGCACAGATCGCCTCTGAACAGGCGGTATGCCACTGAGTAGAGCTGGAGTTTCTTTAACCGGGCAGCATATGGCATCTGTTTGAGCCCTTTGATCCTCTTGGTGAGGTACTTTTGGGGTCTTTCCAGTTGCTGCAGGTGTCTGGTAAGGTACATCCCAAAAGGGGCATTGTACTCAATTATGGGCCTGATGAGGGATGAGTAAAGAGGCACAATGACCTCCCCTGATCTAGATGTGAATCCCTTTATGATTAGGTGGGCTATATAAAATGTTTTTCTAACCACTTTGGCTATGTGGTTGTCAAATGAGAGATTGCTATCAACTTGGGTCCCCAGGTCCCTAATTACTTCTTCTGTACTTAATGGATTACCACCTATGTGGTAATTTGTGGGCACTTTGTTTTTGCCAAAGGGGATGACTATACACTTTTTGGCATTTAGCTTGAGGCCATGGCTCTGGCACCAGTTGTCTGTTTCTATGAGGCCCTTTTGGAGGATGCTTGTGTCGGCTGGAGAGTCGATTATGGCTCCCAGTTTGCAGTCATCGGCGCACTTGGTCAGCCACAGTCCTTCCGTGTTGGCCTGTACCTCCGAGAAATATATACTGAACAAGAGAGGTCCCAGGACTCAGCCTTGTGGGACACCACTTATAACTGGTTTGGAGTCTGACATGGCTCCAGCAATTCTGACCATGTGGGTTCTGTCCTTGAGCCAGTTTGCAATCCATCTAGTGACATAGGGGTTTATATTTAAGCTGGTGAGCTTATCTATAATGCCCGAGTGGGGGTATTGTATCGAAGGCTTTTGCGAGGTCCAGGTAGGCTGTGTGGACCACCTTCCCCTCATCAATGGCCTTGGTGACTGTTTCAAAGAAATCAACCAGGTTTCAGAGGCAGGATCTGCCCTTAACAAAGCCGAACTGGGTAGGATCCAGTGTCTGTAGGTCCCCCAATATCTTTATTTATGAGGTCCATGATGATCATTTCCATAGCTTTGCAGACCAAGCTAGTCAGGCTTATGGGGCGATAGTTTCCAGGATCCTTTGAGGCACCACCTTTATGGAGAGGGACCACTGTTGCTGTACGCCACTCTTTGGGCACATATCCTGTAGTAAGGCTGAGATTGAACAGTAGTTTTATGTTTGGGTTTAGCTCTTCTTGGAGTTCATGTAGGACACAGCCCGGGACACCGTCTGGTCCCATTGATGCTGTGTTTTTTGCTTTGGAGAGGGCGGCTGTTACCTGAGCATCTGAGATGTCAGGGGGGCAGCACTCTGCTGGGATAGATATTTGCCCTTTTGGTGGGAGAAGTTTACGCTGAACCTGTCAGCTAGGATGTTGGCAATGTCTGTGGGTTCAGTGTATTTTTTGTAATTTTGGACTAATTCTGAGCATATCTGGGAATTACCACCCAGGTTCCTAACATAACTAAAGAAAGCCTTGTGATTATTCTTAGTGTCCTGTGCAATTTTTCTCTCGAAGCTGGCCTTAGACAATTTTATGAGTGCCCGTAGTTTTTTGCTAATACTGATCAGTGATGCCTTCCCTTTTTGGGATTTTGCTCTATCATTTAGTAGCTTCCTCCTTCTATTGTATAGTTTGTTTATGGCTGGGGGTCTACCAGACAGGACGTCTGCCTTTGGAGGATTGGGTCTTGGTTTTATTTGGGATCGCATGATCCATGCATTTCTGAACGTGTTCATAGAATGCATTTATAAAGGATTCTGCGGTCTGGGCCATATTTTCCACAGGCCCGGGGGCTTTGAAGGATTCCACCTCGGTTTTGAGGAGTGTGAAATTTGCTTTAGAGAAGTTTTTCACTGTGGTTTTCTGGGCAGGAGGTGGGGTCGGGATGTGAATATCCAGTGAGATTAGTTTATGGTCTGATCTTACCAGTGAGGGATACACTTCTGGTCTGGAGCATAGAGTCCCCATGTTGGTGATGATCAGGTCCAATATGTTTCTTCTCTTGTGGGAGTGGTAACAAGTTGTTCCATAGCATTTGAGTTTATAAATTCTAGGAACCTTTGGGCTAGGGTGTTGGAGCTAGAGTAATGCTCCCAGTCTATGTTTGGGTAGTTGAAGTCGCCCAATATAATGGTGTTTGGAGAGACCTTCATATTTTCCAGTGTTCTCAGGAAGGCCGAGTGGGGTTTCTGGGTTTGGGAGGGTGGTCTGTAGCAGGCTATAAACTGGAAGGCAGTTTTACCCACTGTTAGTTGCACATGGATAGTCTCTGATGCTTCGTGCTTTGCCAACAACCTGGAGGTGTGGGTATCTTTGATGAATATCGATACTCCCCCTCCTTTTGTGGTTCGGTCCAAGTTTTGGGGCCGAAAAGCATGGTATGAGGTATAACCTGGTAGTGCTTGGGTGCTCTCAGGAGCCCTGAACCAGGTTTCTGTTACTGCACAGATATCGATGTTCTCCATGCTAAGGAGAGTTTCGAGTGCGTGCATCTTGAGGTTTAGACTTCTGGCATTGTAGCATTACTCTTAGTTTCTTATCCCTTGTGATACCTATGGAGGTGGGTTTGTCTTTTGAGCCTTGCCTAAAAAAGGCACTATGGGGGTAGCAATAGCCTTTGCCAATATCCGAAAGCCCAGGGGTGACAGGTGCAAAGCCATCCCTAGCGAAGCATCGTGGCTTGTCGAGCATATCATCCCAAGCTGACAGGCATTGGATCCCCTTTGAATGACAGCAGTACTTAAGCCAATTGTTGAAAGTGGATTATTTCAAAGTGGATAGGCCACTGCATTCGTTTCTGCTATTCACAGCATGGCAAATCAGTGGCTAAGGGCATTAGGCCACATTCAACTAGAGCAGCAGCCACTTCAGCAGCCTTCCTCAGAGGAGTACCAACCAAAGACATCTTAGAGGCTGCAACTTGGAGTTCAGTGCATACTTTTACAAAGCACTATCACTTACCTCTCTACTCTAAATCCAGGGCAGGCTTTGCCACTGCAGTTCTGCAGGGCCTGATTGCCTCTCCTAATCCTATTTAGCTCCAGCCTCCCAACCTTAGCTTTGGGATTCAACCCAATTGTAATGACTGCAACAATGAAACATGATGAACATAGTACAATTGTGTACCTACCATAAATGTAGATGTTCAAATGTATTCACTGTTGCAGTCCAGGTTACCCTTCCACCGTCCCTCTTTCCCTTGCTGGGACTTATCTGTACTTCTCTATTCTATACAACCTATGTGGTGTATTTGCTTGTAGATGAAGGAAAAGTTGTTTTTTGTGTATGCATGCTTATTGGCATAATTTAGCCTATCATTCTAGGGGCACCTGACATCTGGGGCAAGAAAAACTGAAGAAAATGGCATCGGCTGCATCTTTTATACCCTTGGCGCACTGACGTCAGGGAAGAGGTGACAGCAACAGATGCCGGACCTAGAATTTGGAACTCAGGCCGACTGCGGGAAGCCTGTCAGCAGGGTAACCCAATTGTAATGATTGCAAGAGTGAATACACTCGAACATCTACATTTATGGTAGGTACACAACTGTACTTTATATCTGTCCCACGATTTCTTAAATTCCCCACTGCAATAATTCCCCAACTTTTCTGTGAAAAAATACTTCCTCTTGTATCCTATTTCCTCAAAAAGCTATACTTTCAAACCACATGCTCTTCTTTTTGTGTATCTCATTCACAAGCTGATAGACTTATAATTTCATGGGCAGAAACTAGATAAACAGTTTTGAAGGCCATGTAGAAGTTGTGATGCCCCCACCACTACCAACCAGTAGTCAGGGAGCCTTAATCCTCACCACTGGCAACAGTGGGGGACATTCACCGGGAGAATAACATATAGACACACAGTATTTCTAGATGTAGCTCTCTGCATCAAGTGCAATTTCCCTTAAGAGCATGCAGATACCATAGACAGTCCGGGGCTCATTCCTCCCTCTTTCTCCAGATCCCCAGTAAGACTACCAACTGGCACAGCTACCAACTGGCACAGCTATATAGTTGAGATCTCAGCTGAGTGAGCAAGCTGAGAACTCCAACATCTTGTCTGTCCAACAGTCTAATCGCAATTCAAAACACCAAAAACAAACTTGGAAGAATGTATAAATAAAAGGACTGAATTTTAAATCTATGAGCAGTGATTTTAAAAAAGTTTTTGAGGGAATTTACAATTCTGGTGCCTGTATTTCCAGCTTTCAGCGAACCTGCTCTGTCCAACCAGTGCTTCATGTCCCTGCCCAAGTAGCTGACACACACACTCTATGAGGTTTCATTTACACACACACACGCACACGCACACGCACACGCACACACACACACACACACACACACACACACACACACACACACGCACACACACACACACACACACACACACACACTCCTGGGAAAGGCTGGTACAGGTGTACTAGCTGTGCCCCCTTCTGCCCAGACTATAAGGTAGTTTTCACTGGCACCAGTCAATCCCGCCAGCTACCTTAAAGCTTTTCCAAGGGTACCCAATATACTGAGTGATATTAATATTAATACAAATGGTAGTTTGATCAGGAGCAAAGCTCTTAGGAGTATCCCACACAGTGTCACCAAATAAATATGCAAATACACTCAGAACTTAAATATCTCAACACAGATCATCCACAATGAAAGATTTAAATATATTTAATAAATAATAAAAGAACACGATGATGCTAAATATATATTCACAGTGGCATCAGAGTTCAAAACCACAATAAATATTTAAAATAACATTGCAGTACAGGCTCACACAAATAAAGAAAAACAAAATCTAAATTAAGCTTTGCTATATTCCTGACTGTATCTAATAGAGTTATACTGTTCCCTAGAAACTTACTTCATTAGAGCAAGGCAGATGTGCTGAATGGTTCTTATAGTTACGTCCAAGACAGATTGCAGAATGCTCTGTCTCACTAAGAAACTTCTCAAAATAATATCTAAAATATTACTGCTGTGATAGTTTGCAGAGTGACGTCACTTCTGGTCATGTGATCATCTGACTTCTTGTTGTCATGCAAACCCCCATTACTGAAGCTGGCAGTATTAAGCATCTACCTGTAAAAATACTCATACAAGGACTTTTGCTCAGATCTTCGGCTGATTCTGGAAGTAATAAAACAACTGTATCCCTTCATACTTCCAAAGTAGCAATTAGTTCACTCTAAGGACAATACAGAAAGTTTCATAGTGCGGACTTTGTGTCTCTACCCGCATTAAAACCTGTCAGCTTGCCTCTTTATGGCCTAGGACATAAAATAATTTGCTTTCAGATACTTTTCTAAAGTTTGCTGGACTGAGGTTAACCTCCTGTATTCCTGTTTCCACTGTTAAAATATATACATTTAAACACTTGCAGTAGTGCATATACATTTCTGTTCTTCTCTTCCAGTAGGAAACACTGTGGACATGTTTTAAACACAGCACTTTACAAATACCTTTTCAACACAAATATCTGTACAGAGCAGTTTGATATACATATTACATACAGTTCTAATACATTTGTAACACATGCATCTTATATGACATACAGTTGTAATACATTTGTATCACCAACATCTTGTATAAATTAGTTTAATATTTACAAGTGATGTATAATTATTTACAAAATTCCAGCTAGCTGTGCTGGTAGTACCTGCTTTCATGACAGAAGCATAGCCAAATCTAGTTGTGCAGTACTCTAAAGTTTCAGTAGAGTTAAGTTTGAACACAGTCCCTCACAGAAATCCATTAAAGAATACAGCTCATGCTTCATGGTGAGCTAAGTTATTGAGAGAAATGTTAGTTGTGAAAAGGTAAGATTTCATTATGAAGTAATTTGCTTCTGAACTGCATTTACTACTGTCTCAAGCAGATAATTGCTGATCTGCACATCGAGGTAGTAAACTGCTGCTCATTTAGGCATTGACATCCACCGTACAGTCTCTCTCCCCACACCACCACACACACACACACACACACACACACACACACACACACACACACACACACACACACACACACACACACACACACCACAATCTCCATACCTGTACTTCTGACTCCTCTTCCTTCCAGTGGGTCACCCCACTCCCCAATCATCATAATAATTTAAATGCCATTATTACACACTTGGAGGTGACCTTGTGACTAGTGTGTCTCCACACACTCCCATGCACCATAATAGTTTATGTGCTGTTATAGCACATTTGTTGAATTCTTGGTGTATCTTGGTGTTTCATGATTCTCCCCACCCCGCAGTTCCTGTGTGATTTCCATGCTGTTATGGCACTTCAGTTCAAAATATCCTCGATGGCTAGTGTTTTCCCCCCATCCCTCGATCTCCATACTGATGCCAGTGCCTTGAAGGGACTTCCTGGATGTGTTATTCCTGGTGTCTAGTGGCTCCTGACCAACACTGATCTCCATACCACAATTTTCTTGACTCACTCTGTGTGTAGGTGCCGTCCTAGAGGTGGCTCGGGGGGGTGGGGGTAAATGCACATGAGTAATTAGCATGTGCCTTCCCTGGACTGCCTCATTAGCATTCAGCATGGATGCACATCTTTGTGCTAGGGCACCATGCAGCAAAGTGTTAGGATGGTTGCTGAATACCAAAAGGGTAATGCAAAGTGTTCATGAAGGTATGCACATTGCAGTACTCTCATGAATGCCACACTCCACTATTTCAGTGGGGAAAGTTAAAAACTGATTGCTGCACAACTTATTGTGGCTGTAACTCATGGAAAGGGTTGAATTTAAAAATGTGTTTTTTCCCTTTTCCCCTCAGTTGTGTGATTTGGACTTTGATTATATAATTTAAAGAGGTGGGGGGCACAGTACTATTTGTGAATCAGAGGTACATTAACAATGCATAATTCTTGTGGCAATCTTTAAGATGATACTGTGCATGTTCATTTGATAAAGTATTAAAGAAATCTGTTTATGAAGTGTTACAGTTATGTTTTTGTCAACATTCTTGGAAATACCTTATAAAAATTGTGATGTATTGAAAAATGGAGCAATGAAGTAAGGCTGATAATCATGTTTGGTAACAAAAAAATTCAAATGGAACTGAAAAGAATATTCAAACTGTGGACTCTGTGCTATATGGATATTGAGAAACACTCTGTGTCTGCGGCAAAGCACGTTTAATAGAACCCCCTTCATCTCCCCAGTAGAAACGCAGGAAATAGTTTATAGCACTATAAAATTACTGAGAGAATTTAGTAAAGAACTGTTGCTTAAACAATGGAATTACAGGCACAAATTTTGAAATACATGTGCCTTTTATGAAGAATATCAAAGCATTCACATCTGAAGGATAGGTACACATTGTCCTGTAAATTACCTATCCCCCAGCCACACATACATGAACACGTCTGATGATCACTCTATGTGCCTTTGTCTAGCTACATCAAGTGTTACTATGACTTAATATTATAAAATGCTGCCTCATAAAAATGTGTGCTAAAAATGGATTAGCATAAAAAGAATTGCATTAATCATTTGTGCTCACAACCATATTAAGTGCAAATTTATAAAAAGCAAAGTATAAAAGTAAAGAATCTGATATCAGATTTAAATTATAAAAATTAAAAATATCTGCGAAAGCCATTTTTATGTCTTGAGTAAACACAGTTAAAACAGTACGATGTTAGCAAGTTATAATCAAACACAAATTTATTTGTTAGTATTTTAATGTATAGTGGAAATGTAAAAATGGTATTTTTCAATTTAACACATCAGTTTTATTCTAGTGGACTATCTTGGATAATTCTTGTCATTATGAATTCTAAATCTAATCATGACCCTTGACATACTGAGGAATAATGCAGTATTGCTTGCTTGTCTATTATTTGTTTGTTTGCTTACATTTGTTACCTGGGGAGTCCCATTTTCAGTGAAGCCCCAGGGGAAATAAATTGCAAAGACATATGCAGAACAGTCAATGCAAGTTAAAAAAAGGCAGAGAGAAAAATAAAGTAATAATAGCCAATTGTATTTCAAAGCATATATTTAGATGGTAGCATCATGAGTAATTAAAAGTGTAGGCTGGGTGCCGGGCTGGCAACTTGACACCATAAAACTCCACTGCCAATCTTGAGCGGACAGGTGATCCACTGTGGTGACCCCTAACCGGGAAAAGCCGAAAGAAGCCAGTGGGCATTTTTAAGCCTAGCCAGAGTGTCGGCTTTCACCACCCCATTGATTAATTAACTGAGCCTCTGTCAAGCAGAGCCAATGAAGTGATCCCAGGGGTGTATTTTCTGTTACCCATCCACTTGTCAGGGCTTCTCTTGAAGAGTGTTAGTGAGGGGCTCTGCCTAATGTAGTTAGGAATTTTGTTCCAAAGCATGGGGAGTCTCTGTGACAGGAATCTGTCCCTCCAGCATGTTCTATTTATTGTTGTGGCGAGGTTTAGCTCACTAGAGCGTGTGGCTCGCAGTGACTTGGATTTCTTTAGGTGGAGCGTGTCCATCAATTCTGAGTTGGACATGGCTTTGTAAGTCAGGCAGAGATCACCTCTGAGTAAGCGATATGCCACTGAGTACAGCCAGAGGTTTTTCAGTCGGGCTGCATAGGGCATATGTTTGAGGCCAGTAATCCTCTTGGTGAGATGCTTTTGTGGTCTTTCCAGCTGTTGGAAGTGTCTTGTGAGGTACATCCTAAATGGGGCATTGCACTCTATGATGGGTATGATGAGTGACAAGTAGAGGGGCACTATAACCTCTTTATTTCTAGATGCGAACCCCTTAGTAATTAGATGGGCTATATAGAAGGATTTCCTAACAACTTTGGCAATATGATTGTCAAAGGAGAGATAACTTTCTACCTGAGTCCCCAGATCTCTTACCTCTTCTGTATTAAGGGGGCTGCTGCCTATGTGGTAATTCGTGGGTATTTCGTTTTTCCCAGACGGGATGACTATGCATTTTTTGGCATTTAGCGTGAGGCCATGACTTTGACACCAGGTGTCTGTCTCAGTAAGGCCTTTTTGAAGGATGTCCGTGTCAGCTGGAGAGTCAATTATGGCTCTTTGCAGTCATCGGTGGACTTGGTTATCCATAGTCCTCCTGTGTTTGCCTGTATTTTTGAGCAATATATGCCGAACAGTAGGGGTCCCATAACCGAGCCTTGCGGGACACCACTTGTGACTGGTTTAGAGTTGGACCTGGAGCTATTCTTACCATGTGAGTTCTGTCTGTAAGTCAGTTGGCAACCCATCTTGTGATGTAGGGGTTTATGTTCAGGCTGGTGAGTTTTTCTATAATACCCGAGTGAGGAATGGTGTTGAATGCCTTGGCGAGATCAAAGTAGGCTGTGTGAACCACCTTTCCCTCATCTATGACCTTGGTGACTGTCTCGAAGAAGTCAACCAGGTTTAGTAGGCATGATCTGCTCTTAACAAAGCCGAAATGGGTTGGGTCAAGTGTTTGGAGGTTCCCAATGTCTTTGTTAATGAGTTCCATGATGATGCGCTTCATAGCCTTGCAGACCAGGCTAGTCAGTCTTATGGGGCGCGATAGTTACCAGGGTCAGTTGTAGCCCCTCCTTTGTGGAGCGAAATACCCATTGCTGTGTGCCATTCTATGGGCATGTAGCCTGTGGAGAGGCTGAGGTTGAACAGCGTGTTTAGGTGGGGGGTTAGTTCGTTCTGTAGTTCGTGCAAGATGCAGCCTGGGACACCATCTGGCCCCACTGATGCTGTGTTTTTGGCTTTTGAAAGGGCTGTTTTCACCTGTGCTTCTGTGATTTCCGGAACACTACACTTTTCCGGTATTGTTGTGGGCCCTTTTGAAGGTGAGAGGGAGGTGAAGTTTGCACTGAATCTATCTGCCAGGATGTTGGCAATATCAGTAGGTTCTGTATATTTTGTGTTATTTTGCACTAGCTCAGAGCATATCTGTGAGTTGCCACTTAGATTCTTGACATAGCTAAAGAAGGCTTTGTGGTTATCTTTCGAATCCTTGGCTATTTTTCATTCGAAGTTAGCCTTGGATGATTTTATGAGGGACCTTAGTTTCTTACTGATACTGATCAGGGATGTCTTTCCTTCTTGGCATTTGCTATTTTTCTGAACTAGTTTCCTCCTTCTGTTGTATAACCTGTTTATGGCAGGGGTCCACCAGACTGGTTTCCTTCTCCTAGGGGAGTGAGTCTTGATCTTGCTAGAGATGGCATGATCCATGCATCCTTTTAGGGGCTCATAGAGTGCAGTTGTAAAGGATTCTGCATCTTGGGCAGTATTATCCTTTAGCGTGGGGGCTGTGAAACTTACCACCACTGCCTTAAGTAAGGTGAAGTTTGCTTTAGAAAAGTTTTTCACTGTGGTTTCCTTGGTTAGGGGTGGTGGGGAGTGGACATCCAGGGTAATTAGTTTATGGTCTGATCTAACCAGCGATGGGTTGACCTCCGGTACGGAACACCTGTCACCCATGTTAGTGATGACCAGGTCCAATATGTTGTGGCCTCTGGTAGGGGAGTTTACCAGCTGATCCAGGGCATTTGAGTTGATAAATTCCAGGAAGCGCTGAGCCTGTGAGTTTGTACTCAAGTAGTTTTCCCAGTTAATGGTAGGGTAATTGAAATTGCCCAATGTCAGGGTGTTCGGTAGGACCTTCATGTTTTCCAGTGTCTCCAGAAAGGCGGAGGGGTGGTCCTGGGTCATGGAGGGTGATCTGTAACAGGCCACAATTTGCATTGCAGATTTGCCCGATGTTAGTTGCACATGGATGATCTCAAAGGTATCATGCTGCACCACTAACCTGGAGGTATGAGTATCCTTGATGAGTATGGATACACCCCCTCCTTTTGTGTTTCGGTCTGTGTTCTGTGGCCGAAATGTGTGGTACGAGTTGTAGCCCAGTAGTGCTGGAGTGCTCTCTGGAGCCTTGAGCCAGATTGGCTGTCCCCTGGAAAGAGGCTTCTACACTAGTGGAGTTAACCTGGTCAATAAAGGATAGATATAAAGGCATTCAGAGATGTAAGTTCTGTAGTGCTTATAGTGCTTCACTGCTGTGTTTTTGTGCACTTTGGAGTAAATGAGTGATTCAGAGACACTCGAGTTGCAACAAGCAAAATTTCATTAGTAACTCACTTGCATATCTCTGAATCAAACAAA
The DNA here is from genome assembly GCF_019279795.1 of Protopterus annectens. Lineage (NCBI taxonomy): Eukaryota > Metazoa > Chordata > Ceratodontiformes > Protopteridae > Protopterus > Protopterus annectens. Next base: position 924,209,107 of record NC_056739.1, read on the forward strand.
AAACAGCTAGAATGACTGTTTTAAGTGTATTCTACCAAAGTGCATAATGCTGGTCTGCAGGAATTGACAGGCACGTGTGAGACCACACAGACAGACAGACAGACAGGCACACACACACACACACACACACACACACACACACACACACACACACACACATACACACACACACACATACACACACACACACACACACACACACATACACGTACACACCGTCACCTCAACAGTCATACATATATACACACACACACACACACACACACACACACACACACACACACACACACACACACACACACACACACACACAGACATACACACACACACTCACACACATACACACTCGCACACATACACACACATACACATACACACCGTCACCTCAACAGTCATACATATACACACACCCACACCCTAGAACTCATTTGCTGCAGTGTTATCGGACCAGATCTTGCTATAGACAGCTTCCATATTTGATATTTGTGTGACTTCCATATTTGATCTTCACTACTGTGCTCCAAAATAACATGGTATAGCAGAGCTAAGCTCCGAATCAGTCTGCCATGCTATTTTGATCCTGGTGTAAGGTTCTGGGGCACAGCACATGGCTAATTTACATTACCCACACCCTGCACTGCTACATTTGCATGAGGTGTAGTGCTGCTTGCCAGAGATTTTATATCACTGTGGTGCTACATTATTCTTTGAATCACTCTCTCATAATGTACTGAGCAATCTTACCAGGAACAGGACTGCACTAGTATGTTATGTATTTCTTAATACTACCCACAGACTGAATAGTAAAGTGAAAATGAATATAAATGTAGTTTTTAACTACAATAGTAGATAGCTGATAAAGCAGAGTGTGACAGCATAAGAGATGATAGAAAAATAAGTCTTATTAATGATCATGGTTTACAGGAAATGAGGTGAATGAACAAGGTAGATATAATGATTATGTCAAGAGTAATAGATAAAAAAGAAAATTTAGTAGTATTTTTTTTCTTTTCTAATTGCCAAAAAAAATACAAACCACATAGCAAATTAACACAAAAACATGCATTTACATTGGAGCTTTAACCTAATACCCCCATTACTTGCGTATACTGACTCCAGGGTCACATAACCATGGCTACAATGCAGTATCCCACAGTGCACTGCAGTAAACCAAAACACAGCTGGCTGCAGAAAAAGCCAACTGATTGTAGTATAGCCATTTAAAAATAAAATCATTCTGTTTGTCTGTCTATAATCAACACATTTATGGTTATCATTCTGTTTATTGCAATGCCTTTCATTGGTTTTTAGTTTATCACAAAATATTCATCTTGATCCAGTTCAGTGTTCCTGGCTTATTGAGGTCTAGCCTGGGGAAGATAGGACTTGTCCCCTTGCAGGACTGCTATCAATAATAAGGCACTTTCTCTGGTTCATGTTCGATAAATATTTTATGATGGCTTGTGAGCTAGTGATGCATGGCAAGATAATAGAGAATGTAATCCTACATACATCGGCATCAGTCCACTCCCCCCACTTATTCATTTTGTACATGGGGTTGGATATCGCATCGAGTGACCATTACCTAAAACCATTGTTTACAACACAGGGTGGCCATCCCCATTTCCCCACTGTAGTCAGATCTTGGAGTTGGTTGTGTGTGTATATGTATGAATGTATATGTATATATTGTATGTGTATATGTATATATATATATATATATATATATATATATATATACATACTGTATGTAGCAGTAGAAGAGAATACTGAAGGTGCTGGGGGGCGGGGCTTGTTATTGATCAAGTACAGCAAACATTTAGCTCATTGAGATGTTAGAATACAAGGAACTGCAATGGCAACTAAGGGTTAATGCCATGGAATTTCCAGGCTTGAATGATCAATGTTCTATAAGTAGTGTTTTAAAACTTAAAGCAGGGTTTGAATTGCCATAAGTATGTTTTTTATACAGACAGAACTGTTTTATGTGCTTTTTAATATAATGGTTTTAAGTATATTGTGAGAGAAAGAGACATACATATATGTGTTATTTTTATCCTTATATATGTTTTAAAAGTAAAAGGTGGACTTGGGGACAATAAGGTGTAGATTGTTATAAGGGCATGTATTGGTTACTGCATCATCCAATTAGAGAGATGTGGGGATTATATAATGTGGCTGTTCATTATTGTCTTTGTTCTGACAATGTCCTGTATACCTGTGGATGAAAGTGCTAAACTAATAAAATAATTACAGTCAACTTCTGGTTCCTGGTCTTCCTTTGTGGATTTTTTGAAGTACAAGATTGATGTATTTTTAAATATTGTAAAAAAAATGGAACAGAAAAAGGGTGATATTAGTCTTCCATTAGTAGAATAGTCTGCACAGGTAGCCAAGATGAATGCAATAGTAAAAGTAATAAATGTTTGGGGGGGGGTGTTTATCAAGTGAGGATAGGGAAAATTTGACATGTCAGCTAGTTAAGGTAAATGAACAGTAGAGGAAATCCCACAGAGAGATAGTTATCCTGCTATTGTTTGGTACATTATGGCAGAGGTCCAAGAAATTCTACTATGACTTTAGAAGACCTAGATTATTAAAATTAGAAAACTTGGTTGAGGAAAGGCTTGGATATTGGGATAAGGTTAAAGAAGTGAATGAATGCTGGTATATGATTTGGAATGCAGTTTACAAATATTTGGAGGAAGGACTTGATAGCATGAGTAGGGCAAATAGACAAAAAGACTTATGTGACTGAAATAAAAAATTAGTAGGAAGCTAAAGGAAAGTGAATGGGATTGTAGGAAGAGTGAATGGGATTATAGGGAATGGAGGCTGAAAGGAACTTAGTAGGGAAGTGTCTGGGCGGGCAAAGAAAAGATCATGCAGAGTATAATGTGCAAAGGCAAAGCTAACAAGTGCAGCATTATTGCAGATAAAATACTTCATTCCATACTTTGGAGGAGAAGAAAAAGGAGGGATTGGAAATAAGTGAATTGATGAAGGAAATAGCGGTATTAAGACTGAGGTGGAGGCAATGATTCTCAAGGACTTTATTGCATCTGTGTTTACAGTGCGGAAGAATGGACTGATAATGACCCTCCCTCTCAACTGTCCATATTTTGCAGAATGTTTAGATTTTTGCTTCATATTTTTGATGTTTTCCTCATAAAATGTGTGGTTTTCTAGGAAATCACTGAGGATTTAAGTCACTTAATAATGTCGTATATTTGTGTTTCAGATTTCATACCCTTTAGAAAATCTGCGGTAACAGAAATCTTATTTTCTACAGCTTTTTAAGCTTATAAGAGCAGTGTGTAAAATATGTCCCTATTATGGGCCTTTTCCCTCCCCATTATTATAGGCTTTGTCCAGACTTCTTGCACTAAGATGTTGAGATGTATGATAATGACTTTAAGAATAAAGCTGATGAGGAGCTTAGGGCTTTGAGGGAGGATAAGACAAAGAGGCCATATTGCTTTCCCATCACAAACCTAAATCAGTCAGATGGGGTACTGTTTGTTCAACTTTTATGTCTTGTAATCAAATGTCTGAAATGTAGGAATGGAACCAGCTGCTAGCAGAATCAGTTTGTGCAACCCAAAGAATTATTGGATGGTTAGACTGATATTTGTAATGGAGAATGTTATGGAAAAAAGATATTCAGAGAGATGCTGGTTTGTTTTATGGAGAAAATAACCTTTAGAATGAGTGTTAACATAGGTTTACTGCTAAGAGATCATGCGTGAAATGACTTAATTTCTATTACTGGGTACCTGCTTTATCAGCTGATGTTAGTAAGGGCAATGTGTTGAATGCACTGTGTGACAAAGGGAAATACTGCCAGCCCAGGTATCTGGAATTTTGTAAGTAATTCTGTGTCATTTGTGAATATTGATATGATTTATACAGAAGTGTGTGTAAAGTACTGAGCTAAAATGTAACCACAGCATGCCTTGTAGGAATAGAACATGAATGTACCTGCACTATTGTGACTGTTTAGATGCATATGTTTAATGGAAACTGAAACACAGGAGGTTAACTTGGAAAAAAAATTCAGAGAAAATAGTTGAAATTAAATTGTTTCATAACCATGTAATAAAGGATGTTACCTCTCAGTTTCAGTGCAGTATCAGACACAATGTCTAGAGCTAGAAGTTTCAGGCAAAGGGGGTTTAGCTTGGGAACTGCAGTCAGGTGACAAAAGTGATGTCATCCAAACTTAACACAACAGTAATTGATATTAATTCTCTCAGAGAGAGACTGTGCATTTTGTATTTTGTCTTTGAACTAACATCATCAGCTGGAAACATCCACTCACCTCTACACTTGCCTTGCTGTAAGTAAGTTTTTAGAGCATAGTAACTTTTTTAGATTCAGACAGGAATATAGTAAAGTGTAGCTTAGATGTTTCTTTTATTTATTTGAGACTGTCCTGCAATGCTGTTTTAAATATTTCCTGTGATATTGAACTCTGATGTTACTGATTACTTACTGAGTATTGTCTTGTTCTTTTATTATTAAATATGTTTAAGCCTTTTAATTGTGGTTGGTCTGTTTAAAGATATTTAAGCTCTGAGAGCACTTGCATATCTATTTGGTGACACTGTACAGGCCACTTCTAAATAGCCTTGCTCTTGGTCAGACTACCATTTGAATTAATAGTAACATTACACAGTAGGATTGGACACACTTTGCTAAGGGCCTTAAAGTAGCTGATAAGAGTTGGCTGGTGGCAGTAAAAACTACTTTATAGTCTGGGCAGAAGGGGGCATAGCTAGTAAACCTGTGCCAGCCTTTCCCAGGGGTGTGTGTGTGTTGTGATTGTGTGTGTGTGTGTGTGTGTGTGTGTGTATGTGTTTGTATATAAAGAAAATCTCAAAGTGTGTGTGTCTGTCTGTGTGTGTGTGTGTGTCTGTCTGTGTGTGTGTGTGTGTGTGTCTGTCTGTGTGTGTGTGTGTGTGTGTGTGTGTGTGTGTGTGTGTGTGTGTGTGTGTGAGCTACTTTGTCAGGGACACAAAGCACTGGTTGGACAGAGAGGGTACTGGAGATCTTGGTTTGGCCACTCAGCTGAGATATCAACCCTATAGCTGTGCCAGTGGGGAGTCTTTTTTGAGGATCTGGAGAAAGATGGAGAAACCAGCCCCTGACTGACTGTGATCTCTGTGTGCTCATAACGGAAATTGCACTTTACTGTGTGTGTACTTGTCATCCTCCCAGTGTGTATGTTCCCCACTGTTGCCAGTGGTGAGGACTGAGGCTCCTTGATTACTGGGCCAGTGCAGGTGTTTTGTGCACACTGTATTTAGATTTTATTGCTATTTTTCATAGGAAGCTGTTGGAAAAGCCTAAATGGATGGCTGTTAGCATTCATTTTAAGATATGGGTAGGGAACCAGTTAGAAGGAATGCTTCTGTGTATGATGGTAAAATTGTGCTTACCAGGGAAATGGAAAAGTGATAAAGGAGACATGGTCTGTGTTGAGGCATAGTGAATTTAACTTGCATGTGTTTAATATTGCATTAAGGGTGAATGATAAATGTTTTTGTTGATGATGCTAACTTGAATGGTGTTGTGGTGAATAATGGCAGTGGCCCTTGTGACTTGAGAAGGGAGGAATATGGCAGTAATAGATGAAAGGTGAGGTTTAATGAAGAAAAATACAGGGTGCTGCACCTCAAATAAGTTAGTCTGTGGGTGGGATATTTGTTGGGGAGTATGAAGATTCTGCTCATGGGGGAAAGGGATTTAGTGTTTGAGCCAGCTGGGTATTAAATTATCATGATTAGTATGAAAAGACTATGACAAAGGCTAATAAGAGGGACTAGGAAGGTATGACATTGTATAGGGCAGAGATGAGGCTCTTGTTAGATTATTGTGTGCAGTTCTAGGGGCTATATAAGGAAAGGGATGTTAAACTGGTGACCAGGGTGCAAACCAGAGTAATTAGGATTATTTAGCAGCCAGAGGGTAGAAGGTATGGGGATACAATGAATAGTCTAGGTTTATTTTCATTTGAATCCAGGAGACACTGTTGGATGTACTCTGCAGGCATATAAACTTTGAGTGTATGTGGGGTGTGCTTCATATCACGGGGTTCATGAAAAGGCTGAACAACTATTGTAACTTTGGCTTCAATCAGGAGTGAGGATTAACATGGAGAGGTAAATGAATATATTCACATGAAGGCTTGCATCTGTTTGGAAAAGGACCCTCTGTCTTGGGCATTATGTGTGTGTTTCATTAGCAAACATTTAAACTAGTCCAAGGGGTGAGACAGCAAATAATATGAAAATCCTGGCCTTTCCCCTCAAAACCTCAGATTAGTTAATTACTTAAATTCTCTAACTGGAACTCAGTGATGATCTAGCATACGTAGGGGGGAAGGCAAAACCATATACTTGATATGAAAAATATAGTGTGGCTTGGGGAATATGAAGAGGAAATATTCTATATATAAAATAATTAAGTCAGTGAAGCAGGCAAATAAATAAGGAGAAAGAGAGAAAGAGGAATGAAATCATTACAGGTAATATTGAAAACTGGAAATTGCAGAAAATGGAAGCATTGTATAGAGGCTGCCCCCTCATAAGGAGAAAAATTAGAAGCAAATAATGGGTTGCAGAAGTTGTTAAAATTAATGATAAAGAAAACTAACATAATGGTCACACTTTTCTGCCCTTCCAACACTGGTAAATAGTTTGTGCATATAGAAATATAAAATGAAACTGTAATAACATAATATAAAGTACTGAAGAAAGAATGTGGGAGGCATTACAGAAATGTTTGTGCTATTCAAAACTCCAAAGAGTCCAAACATGTACCATGTTTCAAAAAATGATGTATGAAAACAGGATGATACAGTATTAAGTTGTAAGATAGTTAAGGGAGAAAACAAGAAAGCATGATTTCACAGAAAGGATGGTTTTCCACTCCTAATTATTCAGAGCCTAAATCTCCCTGATAGTCCAGTGTATACATGAAACTTGACCACACACTAGAGGAATCTAACAAGATGAAAAGGCTTTGAAAAATAACGTTAAATAACTTTAGATATGAGATTAGACCACACTTAACACAATTATATCACCTTTCAGTTAACAGTAGGTTCACAGATTTCTAACTGCTTACATTAAAGACCATTACTGACTGCAGAGTGCATTCTGTCAAAAAAAAAAAAAAAAGGTTAGCACCTTGACAGTTTTGACAGATTTTTCATCCCAGAATCAATACAACGTTTGCAACTTTCCAGAGTTTCAGGAAAGGTATAGAAAGCATGGTTAATATTCTCTTCCTACTTGCATCTGACACTATTATAAACATTTCTAACATGCTCTACTCAGCTGAAGAAATGGGGACAAAGCCAAAATTTGATGGGGGAATAGAATCATAAAACACTTACCTTTTGTTATCAGATGTGTTTTTGTTTAACTGGTTTCATTTATAATCCACATTGGAAAGTTAAACTTTCATTAGCTGATGTGCATCCCAGTGGTGGCTGATGACTTCAGATTAAAGGGGGGCTACAGGAGACAGCCGAATGGGTGGGGCCAATGGGATGGGGTGTGGCCAACTAAAAAGGGGTGGAGCTATGCTAAAAAACACAACTGGAACTTTAATTAAATACGCTGCTCTGGGTACCAATCCGTCATTACGAGAGTCCAATCAAGACAAAATGAAGTGTAGAAGAAAAAAATATTTCAAAGAATTGGCTACATGACAACTTACTTAATATCTACATGGAACATAAAGGTTGTGAGGC